>NW_021963064.1:0-254395 GCF_901765095.1 Microcaecilia unicolor | reverse complement strand
GCGATTTTCGCAAAAAAAAAAAAAAGAGACCGATCGGTCTTTACCCTTTTCCCGTGTTTCCAGCTTTTTCCCGCGTAAGTTTCCTTTCGCTTTCGGGACCGGCCTATTTGGCCTCTATTTGGGTTTTTTTCTCCCTTCTTTTTGGTGCCCTTAGTCATCATTGCGAATTTTGATTTCGCCGGCGTGATTTTTCCGCCCATGTCATCGAAGTCTTCCAGCGGCTTCAAGAAGTGCACCCAGTGCGCCCGGGTAATCTCGCTCACTGATAGGCACGCTTCGTGTCTTCAGTGTCTGGGGGCTGGGCACCGCCCGCAGGCCTGCAGTCTTTGTGCTCTTTTAAAAAGGAGGACTCAGGTAGCGAGATTGGCCCAGTGGAACGCGTTGTTCTCGGGCTCTTCGACGACAACAGCACTGGCATCGAGTGCATCGACGTCGACAGCATCGAAGTCTTCGACCTCGGCATCGGCATCGACTGCATCGAGGCCTCTACCTTCGGCATCGACTGCATCGAGGCCCCTAACTTCGGCATCGTCGGTACCGAGGTATCGAAAGGCTACGTCGACGTTGGTGGTACCGGGACCTCCGCTGTTGCTGATGTTGTCGGGCGGTGGTGCTTGGTCTGGAGTGCAGGTGAGGGCTGTCCATTCCCCTGCTGGTGGCGGTGAGCCTTCGGGTGGGTCTCCCCCTGCCCTGAGGGCTCCTGCGGTACAGCCCCCCCGAGATCGACCTTCTTCGCCTCGGCCCCGAGGAAGCGACGGCCTGGATTCTACATCCTCCTCTTCGGTACCGAGGGAAGCTCCGGTGACATGCTTCGCTTTAAGAAGTCTAAGAAGCATCGTCACCGGTCTCCTTCCGTCTCGGTACCGAGAGCTCTGGGTCGCCGAGGCAGTCGGCACCCAGTAGGCATCGGCACCGGGGATGGAACCAGCATCACCCTCTGTTCAGGAGGTGTCGATGCGCTCCCCCTTGGACAGCCCGGAACAGCCTCCACGCCCGGAACAGACTCTGACATCAACGCCTGCATCGGCTTCCCAGTCTTTCTCCACAGCCGCTCTGCACGAGAGTCTCCGGGCCGTTCTTCCAGAGATTCTGGGAGAGCTGTTGTGCCCTTCCCCTCCGGTACCGGGGTGCTTGCGCCGGCTGGCCCCTTGCCCGAGGTGAGGTCTCCGGTACCGCTTGCGGTACCGGCTGCGGCCGCCTCCCAGGCAGACTCCCCGACAACGTCTGCGGAGGGAGCTTCGCCGGTGCTGGCAAGGGAGTCCACCTCTCGACGCTCCTACCACCGTGGCCGTGTTTTCCACGAGTCGAGTCGGCACGGCTTCAGACACAGGTTCGTGAACTGTGTCTGATACCGATGGTGAGCCTCGGGGAGGAGAGGAGGACATCAGAATTTCTCTGACGAGGAGTCTGATGGCCTTCCTTCTGATCCCCTGCCCTCCCCTGAAAGGTAGCTTTCTCCTCCCGAGAGTCTGTCTTTCGCGGCCTTTGTCCGGGAGATGTCTACGGCCATTCCCCTTCCCGGTGGGTTGTGGAGGATGAGCCCAGGGCTGAAATGTTTGAGCTCTTGGACTATCCTTCTCCACCTAAGGAAGCGTCCACAGTACCCATGCATCATGTCCTAAAAAAGACATTGCTGGCGAACTGGACCAAGCCACTAACTAATCCCACATTCCCAAGAAGATCGAATCCCAGTATCGGATCCATGGGGACCCAGAGCTGATGCGCACTCAGTTGCCGCACGACTCTGGTGTGGTGGATCTGGCCCTAAAGAAGGCTAAGAGTTCTAGAGAGCATGCTTCGGCGCCCCCAGGCAAAGACTCCAGAACCTTAGACTCCTTTGGGAGGAAGGCCTATCATTCCTCTATGCTCGTGGCCAAGATTCAGTCCTACCAGCTCTACACGAGCATCCATATGCGGAACAATGTGCGGCAGTTGGCGGGCTTGGTGGACAAGCTCCCTCCTGAGCAAGCCAAGCCGTTTCAGGAGGTGGTCAGGCAGCTGAAGGCGTGCAGAAAATTCCTGGCCAGAGGGGTATATGATACCTTTGATGTTGTGTCCAGGGCCGCTGCTCAAGGTGTGGTGATGCGCAGACTCTCATGGCTGCGTGCCTCCGACCTGGAGAATAGGATCCAGCAGCGGATTGCGGACTCCCCTTGCCGAGCGGACAACATTTTTGGAGGAAAAAGTCGAACAGGTGGTAGAACAGCTCCACCAGCTGGATAACGCTTTCGACAAATTCTCCCGCCGGCAGCCTTCAGCATCTACCTCCTCAGGTAGACGTTTTTATGGGGGAAGGAGGACTGTTCCCTACTCTTCTGGTAAGCGTAGGTACAATCCTCCCTCTCGACAGCCTGCGGCCCAGGCTAAGCCCCAGCGCACTCGCTCTCGTCAGCAGCATGCGCCTCAGCAAGGCCCCTCGGCTCCCCAGCAAAAGCAGGGGGCGAGCTTTTGACTGGCTCCAGCAGAGCATAGCCGACATCAATGTGTCAGTGCCGGGCGATCTGCCGGTCGGGGGGAGGTTGAAAGTTTTTCACCAAAGGTGGCCTCTTGTAACCTGCGACCGTTGGGTTCTTCAAATAGTCCGGCAAGGGTACACCCTCAATTTGGCCTCGAAGCCTCCAAATTGCCCACCGGGAGCTCAGTCCTACAGCTTCCAGCACAAGTCCTACAGTCCTACAGCTTCCAGCACAAGCAGGTACTTGCAGAGGAACTCTCCGCCCTTCTCAGTGCCAATGCGGTCGAGTCCGTGCTATCCGGGCAAGAAGGGCTGGGATTCTATTCCAGGTACTTCCTTGTGGAAAAGAAAACAGGGGGGATGCGTCCCATCCTAGACCTAAGGGCCCTGAACAAATATCTAGTCAAGGAAAAGTTCAAGATGCTTTCCCTGGGCACCCTTCTTCCCATGATTCAGGAAAACGATTGGCTATGCTCTCTGGACTCTCTGCACATCCCGATATTGCCAGCTCACAGGCAGTATCTGCGATTTCAGCTGGGCACACGTCACTTCCAGTACTGTGTGCTACCCTTTGGGCTCGCCTCTGCGCCCAGAGTGTCCACGAAGTGCCTGGCTGTAGTAGCAGCAGCGCGTCGCAGGCTGGGAGTGCATGTGTTCCCATATCTCGACGATTGGCTGGTGAAGAACACATCCGAGGCAGGAGCTCTACACTCCATGCAGATGACTATTCGACTCCTGGAGCTACTGGGGTTTGTGATAAATTATCCAAAGTCCCATCTTCTCCCAGTACAGAGACTCGAATTCATAGGAGCTCTGCTGGATTCTCAGACGGCTCGTGCCTATCTTCCGGAGACAAGGGCCAACAACCTGCTGTCCCTCGTCTCCCGGGTACAAGCGTCCCAGCAGATCACAGCTCGGCAGATGTTGAGATTGCTTGGCCACATGGCCTCCACAGTTCATGTGACTCCCATGGCTCGGCTTCACATATGATCTGCTCAATGGACCCTAGCTTCCCAGTGGTTTCAAGCTGCTGGGGATCTAGATGACGTGATCCACCTGTCCACGAGTTTTCTCAAATCCCTGTATTGGTGGACGATTTGGTCCAATTTGACTCTGGGACGCCCTTTCCAAATTTCTCAGCCACAAAAAGTGCTGACTACGGATGCGTCTCTCCTGGGGTGGGGAGCTCATGTCGATGGGCTTCACACCCAGGGAAGCTGGTCCCTCCAGGAACGCGATCTGGAACGCTCTGAAGGCTTTCAGAGATCGGCTGTCCCACCAAATTATCCAAATTCAGACAGACAACCAGGTTGCCATGTATTACATCAACAAGCAGGGGGGCACCGGATCTCGCCCCCTGTGTCAGGAAGCCGTCAGCATGTGGCTGTGGGCTCGCCGTTACGGCATGTTGCTCCAAGCCACATACCTGGCAGGCGTAAACAACAGTCTGGCCAACAGGTTGAGCAGGATTATGCAACCTCACGAGTGGTCGCTCAACTCCAGAGTAGTGCGCCAGATCTTCCAAGTGTGGGGCACCCCCTTGGTAGATCTCTTCGCATCTCAAGCCAACCACAAGGTCCCTCAGTTCTGTTCCAGACTTCAGGCCCACGGCAGACTGGCATCGGATGCCTTCCTCCTGGATTGGGGGGAAGGCCTGCTGTATGCTTATCCTCCCATATTTCTGGTGGGGAAGACTTTGTTGAAACTCAAGCAAGACCGAGGCACCATGATCCTGATTGCTCCCTTTTGGCCGCATCAGATCTGGTTCCCTCTCCTTCTGGAGTTGTCCTCCGAAGAACCGTGGAGATTGGAGTGTTTTCCGACCCTCATTACACAGAACAAAGGGGCGCTTCTGCATCCCAACCTCCAGTCTCTGGCTCTCACGGCCTGGATGTTGAGAGCGTAGACTTTGCCTCTTTGGGTCTGTCGGAGGGTGTCTCCCGCGTCTTGCTTGCTTCCAGAAAAGATTCCACTAAGAGGAGTTACTTCTTATGGAGGAGGTTTGCCGTCTGGTGTGACAGCAAGGCCTTAGATCCTCGTTCCTGTCCTACACAGACCCTGCTTGAATACCTTCTGCACTTGTCTGAGTCTGGTCTCAAGACCAACTCTGTAAGGGTTCACCTTAGCGCAATCAGTGCATATCATTACCGTGTGGAAGGTAAGCCGATCTCAGGACAGCCTTTAGTTGTTCGCTTCATAAGAGGTTTGCTTTTGTCAAAGCCCCCCGTCAAGCCTCCTACAGTGTCATGGGATCTCAATGTCGTTCTCACCCAGCTGATGAAACCTCCTTTTGAGCCACTGAACTCATGCCATCTGAAGTACTTGACCTGGAAGGTCATTTTCTTGGTGGCAGTTACTTCAGCTCGTAGAGTCAGTGAGCTTCAGGCCCTAGTAGCTCATGCTCCTTACACCAAATTTCATCATAATAGAGTAGTCCTCCGCACTCACCCTAAGTTCTTGCCAAAGGTAGTGTCGGAGTTCCATCTGAACCAGTCAATTGTCTTGCCAACATTCTTTCCCCGTCCTCATTCCTGCCCTGCTGAACGTCAGCTGCACACATTGGACTGCAAAAGAGCATTGGCCTTCTATCTGGAGCGGACACAGCCCAACAGACAGTCCGCCCAATTGTTTGTTTCTTTTGATCCCAACAGGAGGGGAGTGGCTGTGGGGAAACGCACCATATCCAATTGGCTAGCAGATTGCATTTCCTTCACTTACGCCCAGGCTGGGCTGGCTCTTGAGGGTCATGTCACGGCTCACAATGTTAGAGCCATGGCAGCGACAGTGGCCCACTTGAAGTCAGCCACTATTGAAGAGATCTGCAAAGCTGCGACGTGGTCATCTGTCCACACATTCACATCTCATTACTGCCTGCAGCAGGATACCCGACGCGACAGTCGGTTCGGGCAGTCAGTGCTTCAGAATCTGTTCGGGGTTTAGAATCCAACTCCACCCCCCTAGGCCCATGTTTATTCTGTTCCAGGCTACACTCTCAGTTAGTTGGATAAGTTGTTAGGTCAATCTCAGTTATGTCCTCGCCGTTGCGAGGCCCAATTGACCATGTTTGTTGTTTTGAGTGAGCCTGGGGGCTAGGGATACCCCATCAGTGAGAACAAGCAGCCTGCTTGTCCTCGGAGAAAGCAAATGCTACATACCTGTAGAAGGTATTCTCCGAGGACAGCAGGCTGATTGTTCTCACAAACCCGCCCGCCTCCCCTTTGGAGTTGTGTCTTCCCTTGTCTTTGTCTTGCTACATATGGGACTGACGAACACGAGCCGGTTCGGGCGGGAAGTCAGCCGCACATGCGCGGTGCACATCGGCGCGCGAGGACTAGCAAAGGCCTTTGCTAGTAAAGTTTCCGATTGGAGGGGGCTGCCGTGGACGTCAACATCAGTGAGAACAATCAGCCTGCTGTCCTCGGAGAATACCTTCTACAGGTATGTAGCATTCGCTAATTGTATTGTAATTACATCATATCATCACTAGGGGGTTGTACATAAGCATTCCCTTTCTGAAATTGGGAATGCCTGTTTATTTTTGCTGCCCCCCCCCCAATAATCTCATCCCTAGCATGCCCAGACCATGCTTCCCCCCCCCCCCCCCCCCCAGCAATATGCATATTTTTTTTTAAATTTAGGATTGTATAGACTGCTGTTATAAAATTGGGATACATATCTAAATGCTGGGTTAATCACATCTAAAACAACCGCAAAATTGGAGTAAACTGGATCCGCTACGAGGGGAAGCACAGAAACAGAGGATTAGCATGATCAACAGGACGCTTCCAAAAAACGAAGGAGACGAAGAATAAGTAGTAAAAATGTCCTTTAATAGTAAGACTTGACATAGCACCGTGTTTCGGCGAGAAACACCTGTCTCAGAAATCTGTATACAGCGATATTTTTGTGGACACGATTCTCCTTTCTGGATTGCTTGTCCTTTCTATCTCCATATCCTGCATATCTACCAATCATTAGTCTTTCTAAAGGCTTGATTTGGTTTAGCTCCACCCACTAGCGTTTACCGTATACAGACTCCTGAGGCAGGCGTTTCTCACTGAAACACGGTGCCGTGTCGTCTTATTTTCTACTAAAGGACATTTTTACTACTTATTCTTCGTCTTCTTGGTTTTTTGGAAGCGTCCTGTTGATCACGCTATTCCTCTGTTTTGTTTTGTTTTTAATTTATAAATTTTATTAAAGTCAAAATATCACAACTGCATTGTAACTTATCATATCAATACAGTTCAACTTATAACATAACATAACTTATAACATAACTTATAACATAACATGTCTCAAGTGCATTTTAACCATTTTCTCCCCCTCCCTCTCCCCCCTCCCCTCCCCTCTTTGTCCCTCAGGATGTCAAGCTGTTCTCCTCTCCCCTGCTATCAAACAAAACCTCGGTGCATCCGCACCCATTCTTGTGCCCCAGAGTTATATCTCCCCTTCCTTTTATCTGTTAATTTTTCAAGTTCTATGATGACCCTCAACTTCACCCTCCAATCATTTATTGTGGGCCCCATATTACTTTTCCAATGGCGAGCTATTCCTCTGTTTTATGCACATCTAAAACATTCATAGGGCTTCTAAAATAAGCACTGATATCTCTCTGACACATCTTCATGTGATGCTGAGTACTGATGTCAGACCTTCCAGCCTGCTGATGCTGTTTGCATAAGGAGCACACGTTGCGTGATAAGAGCGGGATGAATGATGGCTGTGTTAAGGTAGATTCCCATTTACAGCTAGGGAGGCAGGCGATGTGAGGGGAAAAGCAGGATGTGGTATTAAAATGAAAGGTCAGTGTAGCGGGTTGCGGACCTGGGGAACGGGTTTGATTCCTGCTGCTGACTGATGGTCAGCAGTGGGTTGAGAATCCGGGGAACCAGGTTCAATTCCCTCTGCAGCTCTGTGTGACCCTGGGCAAGTCACTTAACCCTCTGTTGCCCCAGGAACAATAGTAGTACAATGTACTACTTAGACTGTAAGCCCACTAGGAACAGACCCAGTACCTGTAAAATGAAACTATAAACCACTTAGGTCTAAGCGGTATGTAAATACATGAATGAATGAGATGATCACCTTGGATATGAAGGGGTGCTGCGAGGAATAAGTGGTAAATGGAGAGGTTTGTCTTAGCATTGGAAGTCTTACAGTCCACCCCAGTCACTACAACTTGCAGAGAGCCAAATGGTCCTGCAGGGAGCCAACGGCAGAGGTTTTAAGACCTATTTGCATTGTTGGGGTTCTGGGTTGAGCAATAGCAAGTACCCCATACAAAAGAGCACTGTAAATATCTGACCTTTTAGACCTTTTTCTTCCTCTCTCTCCCTTTCTCTGCTGATTTTTTTTTTGCTCTGTTTCCATCTCTTGCTCCCCCCCTGCCCTTTCCCCTTGTCTTTTCATGCATTACCAGCAGCTCCTGCTGGCTGGAGTGGATTTGAATGTATTCTTTCCCCTTCATGACTCACACAGATTGTGTTCTAACACTAATTAGGTCAGGAGGGCAGCTTGTAACTTTGAGAGCAGTCTGCTCTTTCTCCAAATTTATATCTTCAGCCCAGAATTCCATTTTCTTAATTCAATGAGATACAATTGACTGGATTATGGGACAATCAAATACAGGCCCTGGTGCCGTCTACAGAACAGGGAACATAGATTCCAAGTGTCCTCCCTTCTTACCCCTCCCCCTCTCCCCACCCTGCAAACCTGGGCACAGGATCCCAGTAGTTTCTCTCCACAGGGACTCCACTGGACTTATGGCTCCAGTATGCACCCTTTCCCCCTTGCAGGAGATGGGCTGTAGGGTCTCAGTATCCCCTTCCCCCATGAGACTGAGGGGTAGATGCATCAAGCAAACGTAAAAAAATCAGAAACGTAAAAACCTTTACCGAATCTCAAATAACGAAACATGCTCCAAAAACACAGCCCCAAAACGTTTGGTGCGGTATTGGAAAGAACGATGCACTAATCCCCGTCGGTAATCGGCTCGTAAAGCATGCGCAAAGCATGCTTTTTCTTCCTGTGTCCGCCCTCCTCTGACGTCAGTTATCTACGTAGATAGCTGACGTCAGAGGAGGGCGGACACTGGAAGAAAAAGGAGACATCGGAGGAGACATAAGAGCTAAAGAATAGCTGATCCATCCTGTGCAGCGCCTTCAAACATAGGTGAGAGGCGCTGCACCGGCCATTATGGTGGAGGGGGGGTCCGTGGGGGGGGGGAGCGGCGGGGACGAAATCGGGGGGGGGGGGGGGGGCACGGAGGTGGAGGAGGGCAGGAGGCGGAGCATTGCCGACTAAAGAAGAGAGACACAGGAAGGGAGGGGGAGCCCAGCAACTGCAAAGGTTTGATTTTTAAAAGCTTTTATTTCACAAACGGAGCAGCGGGGAGCAGCGGGGACTTTGGGGGGGGGGGGGCACAGGGAAGCAGGGAGCCACTTTTCTTTTAAAACATGCCAGCAATTTGGTTTTTCATCGTGCAGGGGGCAGTGGGGAGATGACAGCTCAGGCTTTAACGACAGGTCTGAGCTGACGTTAAATTTCTGGTGGTAAGTGAATCGTTGCTATCGTCGGTATGGTTAGTGCATTCTGAATTGTCTACATTTCAATGGTAGTTTCTCATTTGCATTCCAGTTTCGTTAGCTGCTACTACCGTCGAAAAATAGGCTTTAGTGCATGGAAAGGATAGGAAATTCTTCCTTAAGGGCTCATTTAACGATGAAAAACGTTTAGTGCATCTGCCCCTGAGAGTGAGGTTTTACCAGTTCCCTTGCTGATGGGAGACTGATCTTGCAGGAGGTCACAGGTGAACTTGCAGGTTGGCGGAGTATTCACAGAACTTGCACTGCTGTTGTCGATGCAGTATCTTTTTTCTCCGGATAAGTGGAGCCGTGTTTTGGCTCCTAGTTGTCAATCTGGCACTTCAGGTGTCTATTTTTGACTTGGAAATAAAGCAGAAATCAGACAGAGGAGAGGTACAGTTCTATGTTTATAATGCTTGCTGCTGGCAATTATTCCTCATCTCATTCTCCTGCCTGAAAGGAGACTGGCGCACCTGCTCACAAAAGCTTCCTTCCCTTTCTGAGTAACAGGGTGATGCCAGCGGCAGCATATTTTCTGACAAGAATGCATTGTTAGAGGAACTCCTACAGCAGAGTGACAAGGTTTATTCCCTTCCATTCCATTCCTCTGCCTTCCGGGATTCTCAACCCAGTCCTACACCTAGCCAGTCAGGTTTTCAGAATACCCACAATGACTATGCATGAGATAAATTTACATGTGCTACCTAGACTGTATGCAAATCTCACGCATATCCATTGTGGGTATACTGAAAACCTGACTAGCTAGGTGTGTCCTGAGAACTGCTCTGCCTGGCTTGGTACTTGCTAGAGCTTGCCTCTGGTAGAGTCTACAGTAGGGATACTAGCTGATGTATGCTGCTATATGAATGCATTTTCCAAGGAAGATGTATTCAGTTAGCAGTATCAGTGTCTGTGGCCTGTCGGGGTGCCCAGACATTTAAGTGGGCACATTTACATTACCAGCTTAAGTAGAGAGGTGTGGTAGCCGTGTTAGTTCACTCTTAAAGGTTATCAATAGAAATCAAACAAAATAAAACATGGAAAAGAAAATAAGATGATACCTTTTTTATTGGACATTACCAGCTGTAAGTGCATTCCTGTGCTCCTTCAGTTGCCCCACACTAGATCTTAAGAGGGTTACAGGGAGGTGGATCCTGGGTAGGCCTAATAAGTTTCACAGATCCTGTTTCCTAGCCATTGCTTTACCATAAAATTAGGGAGGCAAATTCTGTGTCCAAAAATTATTAAGAATATTTAAAATCTCTCTGCCTGGTTCCTGCTGTGAACCAGTTTTGAAAGCAGTGAGATACTTAAATTTTGTTAATTATATAAGTTTAGTGGATTTATGTAAATTATTATGGGCCCTGTTTACAATGGCACACTAGCATTCTTTAGCACTATACAAATTAGCACGCATTAACTGTGTAGGCGTCCATAGGAATATTGTGTGCGCCTAGGCAGCACGCACTAAAGAACGCTAGCGCCAGAGGCATAGCCAGGTTTTGACGTCAGGGGGAGCTGACTTTTGTAAATTAGGCGCTGGTCGGCATCGGTCGGGTGGCAGTGCCAGTATTGTCGCTCAGGTGCCTTGACTGTGGCCAACAGTGATTAACACAGGCTGCCTCTGCTGTGTCCCACCTACAAGGAAACTGGAAGTTACATCAGAAGGCAGGAGGTAGCAGAGGTTGTGGGACTGGCCACAGCAGGCAGTCTGTCTTCTTAACTACAAGTAAATTATTCAAATTATGACCATCACCTCAGGAACACTCCTTCCACCAGTAGACACTTTGTTTAAATTAGATGGGCTTTTGTTTGTGTGATGACTCTACAGGATGTGAAGCCCTTTAGTCCTGAGTATTTTTATTTTTGGTGACAAGGGCCGCCAAAAGCAGCCCTTGCCCCAGAGTCTACTTTCAAATAGGGCCAGACAGTTTATGAAATAACACAAAACCCTGCATAAAGACACTAAAAAACCTATACAGAAAACTTACCACACCATATCAGTTCTAATCCACCTATGAAATACCAGTACTATAAATATTACACTGGACCCTACAGCACCAATATACCTGCTATTGGTAAACTGGAACAAGCTGGACTGTAACAGATTCTTATAGATACCACACACTAGCAGAATCCTTCACCTCAGCTGTATATGTAGAATATGGATAGACCTTCACCTGATACAAAATAGGAGATCATAGGTGGGTGAGCCCTTGGCCGCAGCCGAGTTGATGCTATCTTATCAACTCGAGGGCTAGCTAGGTTCCGACTGGCAGCAGACAGGATACCCAGACATGACTGAAACTGAAGGGAAGGCTGGAGTCAAACTGGGAGCAAGGCAGAAACGGGGCTGGAACACAGGCAGGAACAGGAGACATGCTGGAACAAGGCTGCAACACACACTAGTCAACTCTAGGAGACCCGTTGCAAAGGCACTGGCTGGGAAACAGGAACTTCCTTAAAAAATACTACCCAATAGGAAGTGATGACATCAGCCAGTGGCCTCTTGCAGAGGTATAAAGGATATGCTGGGTTTCCAGGAAGTAAACAGATTGTTCTTGATGGAGACCACAGAGAACAGTGAGGGGCGTGACAAATTGGTTATTGAACAGAAAACAGAGGGTAAGGTTAAATGGCCATTTTTCTGAATGGAGGAGGGTGAATAGTGGAGTGCCGCAGGGATCTGTACTGGGTCTGGTGCTATTTCACATATTTATAAATGATCTGGAAATCAGAATGACAAGTGAGGTGATTAAATTTGCAGATGACAAAAAACTATTCAAAGTTATCAAAACACAAACGGACTGTGAAAACAATGTAATGCACATTGTGAAGAACAATCTGAATCATAGTTACCTGATGCTAGTGTCCACCTTATTATTTATTTATTTATTTATTTGTTGCCTTTATATCCACATTTTCCCACCAATTTTAGGCTCAATGTGGCTTACATTACACGTAATGGTGATCGCCATTCCGGATGGAGAATTACAGGTTGTATTACATTAAAGCAGATAAATGGTACAATAGAATTGCATTGAAGTTCCTGAATGAGTTATAGAGTAAGTTAGATAATTAAATATAAAAGTTCCTGAATGAGTTATAAAATAAGTTATATAATCAAATATAGAAAGTTCATGTCCGACATGAGAAACACAGTCGATCCGGCGTAAAGTGGTAGTGTGTATTGTGTAATTTTTTGAGTGACATCTGAGGTTATAATCAGCTATAAAGAGTTCGTTTTCATCTAGTTCATGTAGCGACTAATTATCTCTTGTTTAGGATTGGTCATTTTGGTATGCCTTAGGAGTAAGTCTAGGTGTCGTCGTTGACAATACACTGAAATCTTCTGCCTAGTGTGCAGCCACAGCCAAAAAAGCAAACGGGATGCTAGGAATTATTAGGAAAGGGATGGTAAATAAGACCAAGAATATTATAATGCCTCTGTATCACTCCATGGTGCAACCTCACCTTGAGTATTGTGTTCAGTTCTGGTCGCCGTATCTCAGAAAAAGATACAGCGGAATTAGAAATGGTTCAAAGAAAAGTGACCAAAATAATAAAAGGGATGGAACGCCTCTCATATGAGGAAATGCTGAAGAGGATAGGGCTCTTCAGCTTGGAAAAGAGACAGCTGAGGAGGGATATGATTCAGGTCTACAAAATCCTGAGTGGTATGGAATGGGTAAAAGTGAATTGATTTTTCACTCTTTCAAAAACTACAAAGACTAGGGGACACTCAATGAAATTGCATTGAATTACAAATAGAAGGAAATATTTTTCACTCAAAGAATAGTTAAACTCTGGAACTCATTGCCGGAGGATGTGATAACAGTGGTTAGCATATCTGGGTTTAAAAAGGGTTTGGACAAGTTCCTGGAGGAAAAGCCCATAGTGTGTTATTGAGAGTGACATGGGGGAAGTCACTGCTTGCACTGGGATTGGTAGCATGCAATGTTGCTACTAATTGGGTTTCTGCCAGGTACTCGTTACCTGGATTGGCCACTGTTGGAAACAGGATACAGGGCTAAATGGGCTATTGGTCTCTCCCACTGTAGCCATTCTTATGTTCTTAGGATTTATAGGCAGTCTCACCCAGTCTCTTGTCAGTTAATTAGAACACAGAAACGTGCCCTCTCCTTACACAAATATATGGGACTCTTCTAACCCAATTACAGAGGAGGACCTTAACAAAATTCTGAGAGGCCTTGACCAACCAACTGCTCTCTTGATCCCTACCCATTAAAGATAGTGCAGCAAGCAAGTAGGGGTCTCATAGAAGGGACCACCAAATCATGAACTCCTCTTTCTAAATGCAACTATCAACAACGTTAAAAAGGGCAGTAGTGAGTCCCTTGCTAAGAACAACAACTTTGACCAGGACAAGCTTGAAAGTTACTGGCTAGTATCTAACATTCCATTTTTCTAGAAAATCTTATAAAATATACAGTCTGCGTTCAGCTCAATGATTGGTAGAAGCATTAGGACGAAAGCCAAACTAAGAGAGAGTAGAGGTTGACCGGATGACGAGCCAACTCAGGAAATGTTGTTGGACAAATCTTTTATTCAAAGCACCAGGAGAAGGACCCGACATGGGACGGATCCGCCTGCCTTAGAGGTCATGACAATACTCTCTATAAGCTAGAGCCGCTAGTTATGTGACTGGTGCGGAGATGCTGGTAGCCTCAGCAGTATCAGCAGGAGATATGATGCCTGCAGAGCACTAATAAAAAATAACCACCATGTATTAGAGCTCTGCAGGCATCTTATCTCCTGCTGATACTGCTGTGTCTACCAGCATCTCTGCACCAGTCATATAACTAGCGGCTGTAGCTTATAGAGAGTATTGTTGTGACTCCAGAGGGAGGCGACTCCATCCGCTGAAACACGGCCCGTGTCGGGTCCTTCTCCTGGTGCTTTGAATAAAAGATTTGTTCAGCAACATCTCTTGAGTTGGCTCGTCATTTGGTCAACCCCTGCTCTCTCCTGGTTTGGCTTGCTTCTCCGTAGAAGTTTCGTTCTTGTTTGCTGTAACCTGTGTGTAGAAGCATTAGGAGCCAGCTGTTTGGGTGTTTGAGCACTCCCAATATTGAGCAAACTCTTTGACTGTTTCCAGGGAATGGTAATTTCCATTGGATCTAGCACCCCCAGTCATATTGAAAAGTTGGCTCCTAAGGCTAGAAGAAAGAAACTGGCAAGATCTTGTCAATCTGGATTCAGACCCGGTTATGGAACGGAGACAGTCTTCTGTTCTTACTAGGTGATCTTCACGGAAACAAAGACAGGGGATTCACCTCAGTGTAAGTGCTGCTGGGATTTTTCAGCTGCTTTTGACTCTTTGGTCCACAATGTCATGCTAGCACAACTGGAAGAAAAAGATAGCGGTACTGAAGTTGTCTGGTTCAGATCCTATTTATCTGATAGGCAACAGTCCATACTCTTCGGCACTACCTCATTGTCACCATGGACTCTGACCTTAAATCAAAGGTCAAGAACCTTGGGAGTACAGCTAGACCCAACACGATCTGTAGGCACTTATACAACTCATATAATAATTACTCTAGACTTGTATAGCTAGAGATATGATAGTTCCTAAAGTGGCCGTCTGGGTCCTAGCTAGGCTGTCCCCAATGAAGGAATAATGCCAATGTGAAAATATATATTATTTTATATATAATATATCTTATATAATAAAAAGCACCGCCAACATTCTGAAGCTGGCACTGTGGCAGTGTAGGGTTCGTAAGTCTGTAGTTCAGCGTTTCATTGGCTCTCACTGTCCCCGCCCTCACGTCAAGGAATGCTGCATAGTTGCCAAGCAAACAAACGTGATGTCACAGGAACGAAGAACCAATCAGACAGAACGGAACTTGGAGGAGGGAAGTGGAGTGGATTGAATCTATAACAAACAATCATATACAGGGAGGTACGAACATCAGAGGAGGCAAGTGCACAGAACGGAAGGGAAGACAAACATTTAATCACTTTGTCACTCATACACACACACACACACACAATCACTCTGTGTATCTCTCTCTTACACTGTCTGTAAAACATACTGTCACTCTCAGTCTCTCACATGGGCAACTGTTTGTTGCATTCTCACGAGTAAGGAGCTCTTCTGATGTGATTGTTAAACTGATTGAAGGGCCTGAACAAGGAAAACATTTACAACATTGTAACACAGTTTACACAAAAAATAATGTATATAAAGAAACCTTACACATGTAAACAACAATTATATTCAGAATACAACCGTGGAAACATTAATGGCAGGAACTCATTACATTGCTAGCGCCCGTTTCATTGCATTAAGGAACGGGCCTTTTTTTTACTAGTTATATATAAATAAATAAATAAAAAATATATATATACACATACATACAGTGCAATCCGCTTAAGTGCAAGGGTCTGGGACCAAAGAAATGCATGCACTTAACCGGAGCGTGCACTTAACCGTTGTGACCCAAAGAAGCTTGACATCTGATAAACATATGTACAGTACTGTTTATTATTATACATTGTCAATAACCTGTTCATCTGACGCATTTGCAACAGCTGCATCTGTTTCGTCCCTCTCCACATCCATAACAAAGCTTGCCCACTTGTAACAGTTCACAATGGTTGCCTGTGTAACATGATTCCAGGCTTCTTTCTGCATATGTAGGGAATCCAACAGTGATAGATTACGAGCCAGTTCAACAGCACGTTTATCCTTGCCAGTCTGGTCATCCATAATGCTCATCAGACGACGTAGCACAAGAGCCCGATAATGTTGTTTGAAATTGGCTATTATGCCCTGATCCAGAGGTTTGATCAGAGAGGTAGTGTTTGGTGGCAGGAAGACCACCTTGACGTTAGACAGCCTGACATCATCCCTGTGTGCAGCACAATTATCACAAAGCAACAAAATCTGATGCTTTTGTGCCCGCATTCTAGTGTCTAACTTCTTTAGCCACTGCTTCCAAATTTCCCCAGTCATCCATGAATTTGCGTTAGCCTCGTATGACACAGGAAGTCGCTTAACTTTCTTGAAGCAACGGGACTGTTTGCTCTTTCTAATGACGAGGGGTTCCAACTTCTCACTCCCATTCATATTGCAGCAAAGGAGGATCGTCAGTTGGTCCTTCGTTTTATCTCCAGTAGTTTTGGCATGTTTGAATGCAAGTGTTTCATCAGGAATCTCTCGCCAGTAGAGACTGTTTTCGTCAGCATTGAAAATGTCACAAGGTGCAAACTCGTTCAAGATGGTAAGAAGAACTGACACAACCCAATTTTCAGCACCAAAGTCATCAGCATCTTGTTTCTCACCATGCTGTTTTTTAAATTTTATGCTGTTCCTCTCCTTCCATCTTTCCAACCATCCAACCGTGGCTTTGAATTCAGTTAGTCCAAGACTTTCAGCTAGCTGGTTAGCTTTCTCCATAAGCAGTGGACCACTGACAGGAAACTGTCTGCTCCTGACTCAAGAAAACCACCGAAGAAGAGCATCTTTTACCTCCTCAGCTTTTCCCGCCCCTTTTCGTTTCCGTTGTGGATTTGTGTTGTTTTGCCCGTCTTCCAGAAGCTGGTCTTTCTGCTTCAAGACACGTGAAATTTGACTGGGATTGACACCATATTCTTTAGCAATAGATGCTTGACTTTGTTTTCAAATTTTTAAAGAACTTCTATTCGTTCAGCCAGTGTTAGAGTCTTACAGTTCCGCTGCGACGACGACTACCCCAGTGTACACTCTAACAACATTCTTTGCTTATTCTGCCTGTGACAGTTAAAGGGGCGGTAAATTTGAAATCTCGTTGGTTGTCACTCGCCAATCGGCTTCCATATTCCATGCGCGCGCTTATGCGGAGTCTTTCCTGCAGAGGAGCGGTCTTGAACCATGCATCAAAGCAAATCTTGCACTTATCAGTGGTGCACTAAACTGAAGTTTGTCCCCATAGAAATTGATGGTGCCAAAAACGGGACCAAAGTGCGGCATGAAGTTAAACAGAGCATGTGCTTATCTGATGTGCACTTAAATGGAGTGCAGTGTGTGTGTGTGTGTGTGTGTGTGTGTGTATATATATATATATATATATATATATATATATATATATATATATATACTGATTATTACACAAAATAGATATATGAAAATATATATAGAGATATATAAAATGTATATGTAAGTACACCACTACAATACTATCCTGAGAAGAAATTACCAACTCAGTAGCTATGTTAGGATAGACCATGAACATAAGCAAACCTATCTTTCACAGCCAAAGACTAACTAACCCTGAACCATAAAGGAAAATCCCAATCTCTACACTTGCAGTCCGTTAATTCAGCATCCAGATGAGGGTGATGAATTGTTTTTTCTTCAGAGCTCGAGCAGGATTTCTCTGCAAACCTTCTGACAGTATCAGGTATAGTCCAAGGTGTCCTTGCACTGGAAAGCAGCTGGATACTCAGTCTGTGGGAAGCCGAAAATCAGTTTCTGAACTTGGCCTTGTGTTGCTCTCAGCACAGAGATACAGTTCATAGATGTTCTGGCAATTCAGTCTCCCTCATCAGAAAGAGATGCATACACCGTCCGATCGCCTTCTCTTCTTCTTTTTTCCTTTCTTTCCTTCTCCAAGTCCAGCATTGGCACTGTTCTCCAGGTCCCCAGGTAACAATCAGGGGCTAATCACGAACCGTATACCTCTGTCTAGCAGGTTACATATGGTCATCATAGTGAGGCCTTGGGCTTCAGTAGCAGTGTCACTAACAAGGTAAACAATTAGCATTACCTCATTCATGTCTTGCAATGCAAAACTCTCCTCCACAATTTCACACAAGATACTGGAGACACTGTCTCAATGAAGCTGTCTCCTACAGAGCTTCCCAAGAGATAAACTGGAGGGCCGGAGCAAGTAAACAGCATGTCCTTGAATGATTCCAGCCAACACAATACTGCAAGGAAGAAATGCAGAATCCATTTTGTATTCATAAAAGATGGTTAGAGATGATGGTCCACAGCTTAACCAGGCCTCAGATCAGCAAAAGTGAGATCAGGGAAATACCCCTACAGATCCCCCAAATTGAAACAACCTTCAGGAGCTGCTTTTGTCATCTGCAACAACTATGCTTTATCCAATAATCAAGAAGGCAAGTCTTATCACAGTGGTTCACACCATGATAACATCAAGACTGGATTACTGTCATGCACTCTACATTGGTCTGACTACAAAGGGTTGGCACCAGCTCCAATTGATTCAGAACACCGCAACACAGCTGATAGGAGGTTATTAGTGATGTGATCAGATCACTGGCTACCAGTACAATACAGGGCTAAATATGTCTGACCTTCAAGGCTCTTAAAGGAAATGGGCCAGAGTACTTGAAGAATAGGATCTCCCTCTACACAACTCCAAGGTCACTAAGGTTCTTCCAAGTAATATCCCTAAAGAAATCACATGATGTGACACCCGCCAATAAGCCTTCTCTGGAGTAGGCCCCACAGGCACTCCCAGAAAAAGTTTGCTTAACAGAAAACTATCTCTACTTCAGGAAGCAGGCAAAAAAGCTTCAACACCAACTGCACATACTGTAGCAGGACTTGCCTATCTACCCTTACTACAGCTGAGGTAATTTTCCTGCACCTTTTCTGACATCATGTGCAATTTTTCCTTAAGTTAGTCACCTCTTACTTCTGTCTAGCTCCTCTTAGTTTATCTTATCTAGCTGTATGTTCCTCCTCTGCTTATACCATGTACATAGAATACTATACCATAATCTGTTCTGTTATTTGACTATTTTTACTGTTTTAATTGTCTATTGCCTATATCCGTCTTATTTGTGCTGTACACCACCTTGGGTGAACTTCTTCAAAAAAGTGGTAAATAAGTACAAATAAATAAATACAAAGTGTAGAGACAAATTGGCTACATTCTCTCCAGGGAACTAGTGAATCACCTAATCAGCATCTTGTATAGAAAACAGAGTAAGATCAACAGAGAACTCTCAGGTCTGGAATGCCACATAAATAACCAATGTACTACTCATCCCCTTACTGGACAGGGCTTTTTCAATAAAAGATAAGCCATCTACCACAAACATTTCACCACTCTAAAGGAGGGGACAAAACTATCCAGCCTCCTATGTGTCATACTAGGCAAACATTTGTGCTGACCTCTCCAATCTGGAAAAACTACACTAGTCATTTTCAGAAACACAAATTCTGATTTGAAATTCTTTCTACCTTGAGTCTTGAACTGTTGGTTCTATTTTCTTGCGCCCCGAGTACCAGTGTGGTGCCTGCTTTGGGGTTCAGCACCCCAATTTCTATTACATTTTCGTAATGCTATGAGGAAAAGTGATCTCAAGTCTCTTCAAACACGAATACACATACAGGAATGAAATGAAAATATGGCAAAAATGGGGATATTGATTTTCATTTGTAGTAACTTGTCAATTAGACTGTCTGAGGAAACACAAAACATTTGGCTAATACACCTGATTTAAGGGCGTTTGAATCTTGCATTCCACACAGCTCCAGCCCTTGCCTTGGAGACCTTAATGAAGGGCAGACGTAGCCTTCCAGCTGTTTCTTGTAACAGATTATGTAAAAGAATTTTGTAGGGTAAGTGCTAAAAACCAGTAAAACATTTAGAAGTCCTGAAGTACTAATGAAAGGGCTGATGTGTGAATGCTGTTTGGCCTAATTACACTTTGCTTCCACTTGTGTTCCCCCCCCCCCCCCCTGTTGTTTGATACCCAAATGCAACCGGCAGCAGCAGTAATCTCTCTCTAGGTGCCATTGTGGAAATGCAGAAATGGAGAATCTTTGGTTTTTAGGCTCTAAAAACTGCAGGAAGGTGAGGCTGGTCATTTGTTGCAGACAGTGATACAAATTTAGTCCAGAGAGAGACCTGCAATGTGCTTTTGTGAGAACTGGAAGCAAGTTTTGTCATGTGAGCTGCAGTTGAGGGCCCAATGCGTGTGTCACACGCCAAATGCGACTTGGTATGTCTGGGTTGTATCAGGGATTAGGAAGGAATACATTAAAAAGAGAGGTAGACTCTTCCTAGGGGGGAGGGAGGGGCTTTGAGATCAGATTGTGTGGATCCTTCAGTTCTGAGAGTACATCGGTTACCAATCAAAATGAGATCTATGTTTGTTTTGTTTGGTTATTTAAGATGTATGCGTTATGGCGCTCCTTATTTGGCCTGTCATCTTGTAAAATCTTCGGGATTTGTGCTTGAAAAGCAGTCATGTGCCGTACCCATGGCCTTGTAGCTGTTAGGTTAGAGCAGTATTTCCCAAGTCCAGTCCTGGAGTACCCCTTGCCAGTCAGCTTTTCAGGATATCCACAATGAATATGCATGAACGATTTGCATACACTGCCTCCATTATATGCAAATCTATTTCATGCATATTCATTGTGGATATCCTGAAAACCTGACTGGCAAGGGGTACTCCAGGACCGCACTTGGGAAACACTGAGTTAGAGGAACAGGAGACGTTTAGGTTCAGGCAAGAGTAAAAAAGGTTTGCGAGTTCATGTTCTTGAACTGGTCAAATAAAGTTTTTGCCAAAGGTTTCAGAGTCCCAAAACTTAAGAAAGAAGCAAAAAACTCATGCCAGCCAAACCCTGTACAAAAAGTGCAGTGGGTTTGAACTCGGTCCCTATATGTAGCACTTGCATGCAAAATTCTGCACTGATCTGATGGATGAAAGAAAGTAACTGTGAAAATTAGTCACTCACGATATAGTAAATTAATCTGCCTGGTTTGTGGAACTCTGCTTTTCCATCTTTTGGAGATAGAAGGCAGAGGGTACCAATGACTGCACAGAACCATTTAGTTGTTTTATTACAGCTTTGATTTATTAGTTGATATTCTGTTTCCCATCCCAGCATCGCAGTGGCATACAGACATAAAAGTGCATTGTTCTTTATTGTTGCAAACTGCTCAAGTGTTTATTATAATAGGTGGTATATCAAGTCAATAAATGAAATGAAATGAAATTTAACATAATAGCATGTTTAAAAAACAGTCAAATCTTTCACTTCCCCAGTGCCACCTCTTTCCTTTCACCTCCCTACTGCCCTGATAAAATAAATCACTACTCACTGGTATCTCCACCATCCTTACTACCCTGCTGACTTCCTGTAGCTCTGAACATAGAGCCCTATTTCAGTAATTTTATAAACTTTAGAAAGTGCTAGTCCTCCCTGACCTCTTCTGGGAGATTATTCCATTTTTCTTGACCTGAATACCAAAAGCGCTTTTCCTTGTGTTAGATAACTGAATTACTGACAGTGCATTAGGACTAAACAACCTTGCTTTTGAAGAATGTGGCGGGGCATAATCGAAAGGGACGGCCAAGTTTTGTTGAGGACGTCCTCACAAAACGTCCCGATGGAGGGGCAGGGAAACCCGTATTATCGAAACAAGATGGACGTCCATCATTCGTTTCGATAATATGGTCCGGGACGCCCAAATCTTGAAACTTTGGTCGTCCTTAGAAATGGTCATCCCTAGACTTGGTCGTTTCTGATTTTCGGTGATAATGGAAACCAAGGACGCCCATCTCAGAAACGACCAAATGCAAGCCCTTTGGTCGTGGGAAGAGCCAGCATTAGTAGTGCACTGGTCCCCCTGACATGCCAGGACACCAACCGGGCACCCTAGGGGGCACTGCAGTGGATTTTATAAAATGCTCCCAGGAACATAGCTCCCTTACCTTGTGTGCTGAGCCCCCCAAACCCCCCTAAAACCCACATTCACATCTAACCAAAAATCTGACCTTTTTAAGGCTTCATTAGTAGCTTAAACTTCGGCTCTGCGTAATGCTAATAGATACTTCCCCCTTGACTTTGGGGCAGGGACTGACATCCTATATAATAAAACTCACCCTCAACATTCTGAGGACACTGACGTCACTGTCAGGTCCTCAGGGCACTTCCTGCCGGTTCGAAGCCTTCGTGGTGGTGAAGCCACCGAAAACATAGTGTTAGGGCCCTGCCCTCGCGTCAAACATGATGACGTCGAGGGCGGAGCAACGTCAGCAAATTAAAGGTGGCGAGCCCAGGTCAGCAACAATGGCGGAGGAACGCAGACGGGGTGAGTAGGGAGGGAGGAGGGGGGAAGTTCCGGAAGGAAACTGTGCTAGCGCCCGTTTCATTGCCGCAAGAAACGGGCATGTTTTACTAGTTTATGTATATTTTTACAGAGCTGTGCATGTCTAGTAGTGCCTCAGAAATTATAAATAGTAGTGGTAATAAATAGAATATATTTCCTTTCAGTTGTTCCTATCTTCTCAAACTTTCAGTCCATAATAATGGTAGTTTGTACATTCTCTCCTCCCCTCCCCTCCCCCCCCCCCCCCACCCCTTCCAAAGACAGAAAGATGAAATTGTAATGGTTGACAGGCCCTAATTCTGATATTAATGAGGGGTGAAGCCATTGAAGTGTGCTGGAGATGCTGCCCTCAGGGAGAGGATGTCTTCTGACTAATGAGGGTGGCTCCCTTGAGATGACAGAGTTGGGTGCTTTTCTGTTATCTGTGAAGCCGGAGCTGCCATTTCGCCATCATGCTAAGTGGCATCAAACAGACCTTTTTCCTTCCTAGAAAGATGCTCTAGCCAGCCCTAGAATTTTGTTGTTCTGTGTTCCGGGGTTTAAAATAAACCTTTTCGAGATTTGCTCCATTTCCCATGTTGCAAGGTATTCCTTCCCTGCTGTATGCCCACCTCCTCCTTGCTTGCCTCTTTGTGAAACTTAAGTGCCTTCAAGTAGTTAACATATACAGTTACCTAGCAACTGGGCGTTTCCGTAGCAACAGATGGAGGGAGAAATTGGTAATAATAATGATAATAAAAAGACTAAAGGAGAGAGGGTGGGCAGTAGATTCAACTGATCAAATTCCTCCACTGTCGTTAAGGATTACAAAGATTAATGGGAATTGAAAAAAATAAACAAAAAACCCTAAGAAAACACTTACTTGTAATGAAAAACCCTGTGTTTGTTCATTGTGCCAACAGGACACTCATCCAGTACAGTCTTTCTCTCCTGGACCTCTACTTACCAAGCACCAAAAAGCAAAAGCAGGAGTTCCAATATTGAGGGTTGGCAAATACTGAAGTAAGATTGTGACGGTATTCCAGAGATGCCAGGTTACCCAGTTCCAGGCTGTAGACTTTTTGGCTAGTCCTGGTTTTGAACTTACATCCCAAAGAAGTGTGGGATCATATAGTGCCTGATCCTGCCTATTGAAATCAGTGCTGCAAGTCCCATAATGCACCAGGATGGGGTGGTCAGAAATCCAGAAATGTCCCAAAATCTTCAGCCTAGAAACTGGATAATTTGGCCTCTCTGTTATTAAAATCCACCAGTCCTTGACATTGAAGCATGGGTCTGACCAAAATTGCATCTGTTTTTGGTATTTGTAGAGGGGAGTGTCATGCATCAGAATTTGACTTGCCACCCTCACAGCAGATCTCTGCAAGAATGTTGAAATTGTTTCTGAGCCCCAGCACAAGAAGTTTTAGCATAGTTAGGAACATTTTATAAATCGTTTCTGTATGTAACATACTGATTAGATACATAAACGAGCTCTTAAAAAATTAGGTCTCGCCTCAAAGTATGCACTGTGCAAGCTAGTACTTACTTGTACAGTAGGCAGGCTCAAAGGCGGAGTTTGGGCAGCATTGTTTTAAATACTGTCTGCCACCAGGTAAATTAAACCTGGATATTTCAGGGGGCAACTGAAACATTTTTGTTTAGTTTTGGCTGAAACTGAATCAAAGTGAAATTTGCCACTCATTTTTGGCTGAAATTTCCCCCTCCACCCCCCCCCCCCCTCCCCCCAGGCCTACCTTACACTCACCAGTGGTGTAGTTAGGGCAGGAGCGTTCCCCAGTCACTCCTGCCCATGCAGCTCCACTGTCAGAATGACTGCTGTGACCTTTAGCAACAGTCTTGCAAGACTGCTGCTAAAGGTTTGTTGCAACCACATGGGCAGAAATGACCAAGGATTGCTCCTGCCCCAACTACACCACTAGACCACTGGTGAGTGTAAGCTAGGCTGAGGGGGGGGGCCTTACGGGTGGGGAGGAGGCATTTAGAGGGGAAGAGGCTGCTTATTTACAGGTGAAGGAGGGAGGGATCTAGGAAGCTATGGGATGCAGAGCAAAGTTTCGTTTTCAGCCAAAAAAAAACCCACCATGATTGTCAGCAGGAACCCAAAACAAGGCTCAATATGAATTCTGGGCCAGTTTCTCTCCCGAAATGAAATTTAGTCAGCAGGCCAGTCCTTATCTGGGTACTGGCACTGAATATCCAGGTCTTTGGCGGTTCCCAGGCTGATATTTAGTGCTGATGCCTACTTAACTTTCAGCCCTGCCCAGACTCCACCCTGGCACTAACCGGAGAGAGTGCCATGAGAGTCGAAGCAGATAGCACAATTTGAACTGGGCAGGAGCCTTCAATCTAGGCACAATTTGTGCTAGTATTTTATAAAGATGTGTTCAGCGCCATTTTAGATTGTGTATGTATGATGAATATTGACAAGGAAGTGAAAACGTGCAGAAAATGAGACATATTTTACAATGCATATTTAGCTCCCACCTAAAATTGACATATCATGGCATCCGGGAAAAAATGTTTAGGTGAGGTGGGTGAGAAACGTGTAGACTAAGGTGCCATCCACGTTGAGAGGGAGGAGATATTTTAGTACCTCAAATGTCTAAGAAATGGACAGGGCAGCACTAAGGTTTAAACATGTATGTACTGCCACCACACATGTAGGTTCCAAAATAGCAGCCGAATGGCAACACAAACACATGTACAGCTCCCGTTTTGCAAACCTACACATGTTACTCCCAATCACCCCTGGTATCAGACCTTCATTGACATATCCCCTCCCTCCTGAACTATTCCTCTCTAACCAGCCCCTCTCCCCATTGGGAGGCCCACCGCTGGCATCAGGGGATCATGAGCCTCCTCAGGAGCCATTTACCCCTGCCTTCCACCCACCCCTGGTGCTTACCCAGAGGTTACCCTAGTGGTCTAGGGTGTGGATACAGGAGCGGTCCCCATCTGCTTCCCACCCCATCTGGCAAGGGCCCAGAAAATGGCACCCATGAGCTCTAGCAGTAGTCCTGTGAGACTACTGGTAGAAGTCAACCTTCCATGTAAGTGCATATCTGGTTGACTCCAAGCGATAGTCCTGCTAGAGTACTGCTAGAGCTCATGGGAGCCATTTCCTGAGCCATTGTTATATGGGAAGGGAGTCCACTCCCAGATATGCCAAGTCACATTCATTTGGCATGTGACACACGCATTCGGCCCTGGACTTCAGCTCAACATGCCAAAGTCCCCTCCTCTCACCCATTCGTGGGGTGTGGTAGCACTCCATCCTTCCCATTCCCTACAGCACTGCCCTCCTTCCATGTTCCGGGCTGCTGCTGGCAGCAATCAGTGTCAATGAGGTAAGCACACTGCCTTCTGCAGCCCCGGAAGCTGGTCCTCTGCTGCAACTTCCTGTCTCGCCTATGCAGGGACAGGAAGTAGCAGGGGGAAAGCTTCTGGGCCACTGAATGCAGTGTGCTTGACACTGACGCTGCCGGCAGCCTGGAAAGGAGGGCAACACTTCAGGGAGTGGGGGAGAAAAAGAGTGCTACTGAATCTCATGGGATTGGGAGGGGAAGGGTGATGGGGGGATAGAGAGAAGGGGATAAAGATACTAGAATGCAGGTGGGGGGAAGAGAGTGAGCACTGTTATACCACAAGGGGGAGGGGGAGAGCCGAAAGATGCAGGGAAAGGGAGAGAAATACAGGAAGGAAGTTGGGGGGTAGAAGAGAGACAAAAGGAAATGAAATATGGCCAGGATCTCTGAAGGAAGGCGGAAGAGTAACATAGTAGATGACGGCAGAAAAAGACCTGCACGGTCCATCCAGTCTGCCCAACAAGACAACTCATGTGTGCTACTTTTTGTGTATACCCTACTTTGATTTGTACCTATGCTCTTCAGGGCACAGACTGTATAAGTCTGCCCAGCACTATCCCCGCCTCCCAACCACCGGCTCTGGCACAGACCGTATAAGTCTGCCCAGCACTATCCCCACCTCCCACCACCGGCTCTGGCACAGACCGTATAAGTCTGCCCAGCACTATCCCCGCCTCCCACCACCAGCTCTGGCACAGACCGTATAAGTCTGCCCAGCACTATTCCTGCCTCCCAACCCCCATTCCCGCCTCCCACCACTGGCTCTGGCACAGACCGTATAAGTCTGCCCCAGACTATCCCCGCCTCCCACTACCGGCTCTGCTATCCAATCTCGGTTAAGCTCCTGAGGATCCATTCCTTCTGAACAGGATTCCTTTATGTTTATCCCATGCATGTTTGAATTCCGTTACCGTTTTCATCTCCACCACCTCCCGCGGGAGGGCATTCCAAGCATCCACCACTCTCTCCGTGAAGAAATACTTCCTGACATTTTTCTTGAGTCTGCCCCCCTTCAATCTCATTTCATGTCCTCTCATTCTACCGCCTTCGTATCTCCGGAAAAGGTTCGTTTGCGGATTAATACCTTTCAAATATTAATAATAATAATAAGAGAAAAGAGATAGTGGACCCGTGAGCAGTGGAGTCAGGGGAGGACGGTATAAGGAAGGGGGAGAGAGGGAGAGATAGCGGACATGGAGAGGGATAGAGACACAGAGGGATAATGCTGGACAGGTAGGGGGGGATAGGGACACAAAGGGATGATGACACATGAGGGGGGGTGGGGATATAGAAGGATGATACTGGATAGAGGAGGGATAGAGACACAGAGGGATGATGCTGGAAAGGTGGGGAGATGGGGAACAAAAGGGTGATACTGGATAGGGGAAGGATAGAGACACAGAGGGATGATGCTGGAAAGAGGGGGGGATGGGGACACAAAGAGACGATTACACCTGAGGGGAGATGGGGACACAGAAAAGTAATACTGGATAGGGCAAGAATACAGACATAGAGAAAGGGAATACTTAACATGGTAGAGGGATAGGAGCAGGGACACAGGATATACTAAACAGAGTGATAGTAACATAGAAGGAAGATGGATAGTGGATAGTAGACATGGAGAGAGAAGAAATGCCAAATGGACCAAGAGGTCCTGGCAAGAGCGTTAAGAGAAGGCAGAGGAAAGTAGGAACCAGAGTCTGGAACCAACATGATGAGGAAAATTAAATGATCAGACAACAAAGGTAGAAAAAAATAATTTTATTTTCTATTTATTGAATGAAAAATATGTCAGTTTTTGGAATGTGCATCTGCTAGAACTAGTTTTAGACATGGCTGGGGCCCATGAGAAAAACCTCACACATTGGCCTTCAATCTCCAGCATTGCGGTGGTAATTCTGTAGCATTGGGATAGGCCACTTCTGTCTCCACACCCTAGAGTCTAAACCACCATGGTATGCTCTGGGTAAGCTCAACAGGTGGAGTGGGAGGGATATAATCAGCTGGTCCGAGGAGGGGGAATGAGGTCCCTGATGCTGTTGAGGGGGGGAGGGTCTTCCAATTAGGGGTGCGTTAGTTTCAGTCAGGGGGCTCTGCTGTGGGGAATGGACACATGAACATATTCTGTCAGGGTGCCAGTCTGGGCAGGAGGTAAGTGCAGCCCAAACTAACACCTTGTCAAAACTTGTTTGTAGGTCTGAGCAGATGTAAACCCTGACATCCCTTTCTGAGATGGAGAATAAATGTGTATCTGGACATGCCTTAGTCCTGCCCAAAACACACCCAGACCACAGCTCCTTTCCATTTGCTTGCACTCAGATTTGAGATATGCATATCCTGGCTTTGTAAACTTAGCCTCCCCAAGCCTCTTATACGGGGAGCCTATGTATCCTGCCAATAAATAAATAACCTAGATCCCAGGTTAGTCCATTATGCTTAATAATGATAATTGTATAGCTGTGTGAGAGAGAGAAAGTGGGAGAGGAAGTAGAGGCAGCTTCCCTCTCTGAAGTCATGGAAATAAAAGTTTGCAATAAATGTTTCCAGGCGATACTGTTTATATAAGAGTAACTTAATCCATATATGTTGCTACTGGTCAGTTCTGCTGTCTTCAGCTGGTTAGTGCAAGGCGAAGGGAGGACAGTGTTGCCTGAATAGTCAAGAAAAACTCATTAAGACCATTGAGAGGAGAGAGATGTATGATGTTTGGGGATTGGACAAAGAGGGAGAGGGGATGTTTTTAGACTGAGGGGAGGAGGGAGGGAGTCTGCAAAG
This sequence comes from Microcaecilia unicolor, assembly GCF_901765095.1. Classification (NCBI taxonomy): domain Eukaryota; kingdom Metazoa; phylum Chordata; class Amphibia; order Gymnophiona; family Siphonopidae; genus Microcaecilia; species Microcaecilia unicolor. The sequence continues at coordinate 226,098 of NW_021963064.1, read as the reverse complement.
GGAGACTTCCCATGGCTTTACCCTTTGAAAAATCACTTTTCTGTGAGGAAAGTACCCCAGGTTTACAAGTTTAGATTCCCCACTGGGAAGTATGCACAATACTTAAATGGCCCAGAGAGGCTCCTGGCTGCTTAAATTGCTTGTCCGGTTAGTGCTGCTGAATATTTGCACTTGTAGGTGTTCCAGAGGCAGAATCGGCACTTCTGCAGCTAAATGCTGATATTTAGCCCTTAACCGTATAAGCTAACCACATAAATTGGGCTGCATAAAAAGCAGTCTTTATGCATTTTGTCTTGTGCGGTTAAGGACTGAATATTGCACTTAACTGCATAAGTTTTAGCTAGCAACATTTATTTATTTATTTAGATTTGCTCACACCTTTTTCAGTAGTAGCTCAAGGTGAGTTACGTTCAGGTACACTGGATATTTCTCTGTCCCAGGAGGGCTCACAATCTAAGTTTGTACCTGAGGCAATGGAGGGTTAAGTGACTTGCCCAAGATCACAAGGAGCAGCAGCAGGATTTGAACTGGCCACCTCTGGATTGCAAGACTGGTGCTCTAACCACTAGGCCACTCCTCCACTCAACTGGATATTTAATGCTGGTGCCCGGACATGGCCTGGCACTGATTATCTGGGAATTCAGCTGGTGGCGGACATAAAAATGTTGACTGCCACCGGCTGCATATGGACTGGAGGGAATTTATTTGTAACCTCCTGCTTCTGGTGGGATGCTCCTACAGCCACTCCTGTGCCCCGATGCTCAGAACTCCCACGGTAAGCCAACAGTGCTTAAAAAATACCACCAGAACAGCACAGAACATTAGCTAACCGGAACAAGATGGCGTTCAGAGAGGAAGTTGATCTCTGAGCTCCCGATCTCAGCTTAGGCTTGCGGTGGAAGGAACCTTTACCCGATAACACCATGGGAAAAAGGAAGGGGAAAGCGGTGAAACCTACCTCCTCTGGTCCTGCTAACTCCACTCCCCGTCAGCAGACGCTAGAGAATTGGGGAATTCAGAGATTGGATCCGCAGACGCCCACGACGGTCAGTCCGGACGCTGTTTTGTCGGACTACAGCATAGAAGGCGTTTCGCTAAGCCCGCCTTCATTCACTGCCCCTCCACGACCCGGAACTTTGCTTGCAGTGGGAGTGCAGCCTGAAGGGCGGACCGAAGTGCCCAGCTCTCAAGCTGCAAGAGGAGGACCTACTCCAATGCCGACCCCAGAGATGTTTTCTGCCCGGAAAGACGACGTGGGAAACCCCGTCTTTACCGGGGCTCTGAGGGAAGTGTCCGGGGAGTTTCGTGGAGTTGTTAAACCAGCAGTGATAACCTTGGAGAACCTATGGGACGCCATACAGAGCATGAACAAGAACCTGATTCAGGTAACTGATATCTTGAAAGAAGATTTATCCTCTGTTAAAGTTACACAAGCCCTTACAGCCTCCCAAGCTCAAAAAAACGAAGAGAGAATTGACACTATTGATGGAGAATTAAAATCTCTACAAAATCTTACAAGTTTAATAATCAAGGATAAAGAGATTATGGGTAAAAAAGTCGAGTATCTTGATAACCAGTCTAGGAAGAATAATTTGAGACTTCTCAATTTTCCTAAAGCACCGTTAATACCACCAATAGATATGCTAAAGAAATACTTTGAAGAAATTTTGAAAATTCCTAAAGAGAGCTTCCCTCCGGTAGTCAAGACTCAATATATATTTGGAAAATCAGTTATACCAGAACCACTACCTGATTTGAATGTAACAGCGTTTTTAGAAAACTCTCTAGAGACTGTTACACAAAGATTGACTTTGTTAGTATCTTTTGCTTTCGAGGTTGATAGGAATAATGTATTTCGTCTATACTTTAAACATATGCAAGCCAGCTTTTGGGGGGGAAAAATTCAGATTTACCCGGATCTTAATAGAGATACGCAAAAGAGAAGGCGAGAGTTTTTGGTTTTAAAGCCGAGGACTCTCGCCTTAGGAGGGTTATATACTTTGAAGTATCCATGCAGATGCCTGGTAATAATTAATAATGTCAGGTATGTTTTTCTTGACCCCAAAAAGCTGGCTGAATTTATTATTTCCAAGGAAAAGGGAAATGTTCAGCCCTGAATGACCCCATAGGATGCTGGTTGTACCTTCTAGTGGATGTCTAACGCTCACCCCTCTGAGTGATTGCTTTTAAACGGAGGATTATACCTCCTCTGTTTGTCTTTTTTTTTTTTTTTTTTTTCCTTTTTATATTTTCCTATATCTTGTTCCCTAAATTATGGTGGTCAATATGTATAAGAAATATTTCTTGATTATTCAATTTAATGAGGAGAGATGTATCTCTTTGTTCGATATTATTTCCAAATCCTGCATTTATATTATTATGAATGTATTGTTTTTTGAAAAATTATAAATAAAGAAGAAAAAAAAAAAGAACATTAGCTAACCAGTGCTCGAAGGAAATGGTATGCAAATTATATGCACACTGTTAAAGTGAAAGCAAGGAGGGGGGACATGCTTGCTGCATGCGTAGAAGAGTTAGTGTGGTAAACGCAGCTCCTGTGTGCATGCGCCAGGCAAATACGAACGTGAAGCACACATTGGCGCCTGTTTTCTGCACCTTTAAATATAAGCTTTTCTCTCTCTTTCTTTTTTTTACTCTGCTTATATTTAAACGCAAGCAACAGATGCCAATGTGTGCTTTCAATTTTGGGTTTGCTCGGAATCGCACACATTTGTTTCTTACTACTGGCACTTAGGGGCTTCCTACTGTGTCCAAACTGTATAAAAACTGGCAGATTGTAGAGAAAAAATCATGAGAAATCCTCGCTTTAAATCCCCTAACGCCTGCTCCGAACTTGCATTATTTTTTTTTTTACAGCGGTAAGGCAGCTTTGTTTTGTTTGCTGTTCTCTAAGCATTAAGGGGGAATAAGACATGAGCTCATTAACATGCATTTGACCACATTAGCATGCTATTTGTGCTAATATTTTGCACGCTTGTTTTCCGTACTAGAGCGTCTGAGCATTCTGTGCTCACTAATGCGGGCACTAGTTTGGCGCTAATGGCCTCTAGCGTCCGCGTTTGGGTCTGAGCATCGGGGCACTGATGCCTTCCCTTTTCCTTACAATTCTTTTTCCCAGATCAATGGGGTTTGGGAAGGAATCCAGCTTTGAAGTGGGCTTTCTGAGGGTAGACACCTTTGAGATTTGCTATCTTAAAATATAAAGAGCCTTTTAGCCAATTTGCTTACTCAAAGAAACAAAAATCTTACAGTGGGAATTTACTGAGATCTTTACATGAAGTCCCACAGCGCTTTTCCATAAGATTTAATTTGTGAAAAGTTTCCCTAATGTGGAATAAAAGAAAGAAATGTTCTGTTTGAAAACTGTACAAGAAAACTTGATTTTTCATATGCTTTTGACTCTGTCCATCGTCTGCCTTTTCATACTAACAGTGGGTGGCTTTAAACTTAGATTGTGAACCCACTATGGACAGAGAAAGTACCTGAATATTATATGTAAACCACTTTGGTTGTACCACAAAAAGGTGGCATATCAGATGCATGACCCTGACCTTTTTTGTGTTTTGTTTTGTTTTTTCCCTTCCCCAGTGACCAAGCTACAGGTCAGTAAGTCCAAGAGGAGTGTGACTGTGGTGGAGAATGGGGCGATTCCCCTGAGCTGCCAGGTGAAAGCTCAGACCAACCAGGACTCGCACTTCGCTGTGCTTTGGTATGTGCACAGGTCTTCGGATGTCGATGGCAAGCTGATCCTGAAAACCGCCCCCAATGCCGCCTTTGAGTTTGGCACCTACGCGGAGGAGGAGGGCCTGCGGGGTCGCCTGCAATTCGAGAGGCTGCCAGCGGGGCTTTTCAATCTAACTGTGCAGAAAGTTGGAGTTGGCGACAGCGGGAGCTACTACTGCCACGTGGAGGAGTGGCTGCTGAGCCCCAATAGTGCCTGGTATAAGCTGTCAGAGGAGGTGTCCGGACTGACTGAGGTTACTGTCAAGGAGCCAGGTGAGCAGAAGCCATGAGGTCAGCCTTCCCCATGTGTGAAAGATAGCCCCATGGCCCACAGGACAGCTTTTAATCCAGATAGGCTGCTGTCTGCTCATCCTAGACACAACACCTGTCCTGTAGTCACTTCCATAGACCTTTGGAAGAAAACCTAAAGGAAAAAAAGATTCACACCTATCCCTGATTTTCCTTCCTTCTGATGCAGGATCTAAATAGCATATAGGGGGCAACTAAAGGTCACCTAAATTCAGGCACTAAAATGCAGGATGCTGAGTATACATTCTATAACTGTATCTGGCCTCCCAGATTCCAATGTAGAATAGAACGCAAGTTGGCACTTGTAAAAGGCAGGTGTAAATGGTAGAGCATAATTATTGCACTTTTAGCACGTAACTTACAATATTTTATAAGTTATGCCTGTACGTGTGGGGTCTGCCCATGCTTTGCCCATATACACCCCCGCTCCCTCCAGTTGTGCCCTATGCAGGTTGTGCGCTAGGCTTGTAGAATACCACTTAGCACCCAGCCGGCACTTCTGTGTGTGGATGTTACAGTCATGCGTGTAAGTGCTGGTATTGTCTAATCTTAGCGCACAAATGGTACTTATATTTAGGCACTAGGATTATAGAATTAGGGGCATAATGCCTATGATAAAACTACTTTCTCCTGCTCCAGTTACCCGTGGCCCAGCAGCTCAGGAATTTTCAGGTTCTACCTGCTGCAAAATGCACAGATTCTTAAGTCAGCCCCTTTTATACCATCTACCACTGTCACTGGAAGAGCTTTCCACCTAGTTCAGCTTAGATAGATACCATGTGGCGTTGTGCCATTGGGTTGTGCAGAAAGGAGACGGTTCATTGTATAATTTTTGGGGAGGTTTTGGTGCAGCAGTTTCCACCTGTTCCTTTGGGTTTCCAGCTCTATCAGACCCAGAATTGGGATCTAGAGTCATGAGCCTTTATATAGATACCCAAAGATTTTTTTTCTCTAGTTTTATATCCCCTCCTAACTTACTTTAGTCCAACCCTTACAGCAACGTTCCTTGGCTGGGGGCCAGGGCTCCTTGCAGAACCCTGCATTCATGGACTCTAAATCTAACCACTAGGAGTTGCCATCTGAAATGACTGTGGTGCTCATTTTCAAAGGAAGCCAAAGAAAGAGTAGAGGATGACACGATGACTACCCAATGGGAAGTAGGAGCTTGAAAATTCTTTATTGAAGCACCAGACATGGGGCCATGTTTCGGCGAGCACAGCCACCTGCTTCAGGGGTCATAGCAAACATTACAAGCAAATAAAAACAACTATGTGTACAAAACCAAAAAGGACTAGAGATGGATTACGTTATAAAAACTATAGAAGAAGGAGAATAGAGTGGAGCTGATGACTCACATTTATAAAAGAACAAAACTAATAATTCTTCAACTGTGCCAGAAGCACTGTGTAAACTAAAAACAAATTCTGTTTGAAAAATCCCAATGACTATAGTAGCATTAGCATAGAATGGCAATGTGGTTGATAAAGGGTCCTAAATAAAGAGACTAGCAGCACATAATCCTGTTTCTGATAGCTAAACCGCTGTATGTAGTGTCTGGTGCAACAGCTAAGTGCTTCAGAACAAACGTCACAACATTGTTGGCTGTTTAAAAGAAAAACATTTGTGTCATATGTTGGTCAACACTCCTAAAAAAATAATAAAGTAATAATAATATTTAAAAAAATAAGAGAGATATAAATCTCATTGGAGAATGCTCAAAAAAAAAAACAGGAGAAGGAAATTATAAGTACTTCAGCTGGTAACAAAGACAGTAAAATACAGCCGGTTAGAAAGAGCCGTTTAAAACGCTAAGACAGTTTAAATCACGAGTGAACAGTTATTAAAAATGGTGCCAAAAAGATTTTAAAATACCTAATATATTACTTAAAAAAAGAAAGAAAAAATGGACTTAAAATTACCCCCCCCCCCCCCATTTACAAAGCTGCGCAGCACTTCCGCATCGGCAGCCGCTAGCGCGGCTTTGTAAACGGGAACCTAAACAACCTAAAATACCAGAGTAAGAATAAAAATGGATTAAAACCACAAAATTAAGATACTAAAAAGTATTACTGTGGCATCTAAAAGAGAAAACCGTTAGGTTTTCAAGACCGTGTTTTCTGTGTACACATAGAGGGGCATAATCGAACGCGAACGCCTATCTCCATGGGCGTCTATGTCTGAAAACGGGTACGTGAAGGGGCAGGACAAACCGTATTTTTGAAAAAATGGAATTTTTTCAGCTGGGCGTTTGTGTTTTTTAGCGATAATGGAAACTGAAAACGCCCAGCTCAAAAACGTCCTAATCCAAGCCATGTGGTCGTGGGAGGGGCCACGATTCGTAGTACACTCGCCCCCCTGACATGCCAGGACACCAACTGGGCACCCTAGAGGTCAGTGCGGTGGACTTCAAAAAACGCTCCCACATGCATAGCTCCCTTACCACGGGTGCTGAGCACCCAACCCCCCTTCCCCAAAACCCACTACCCACAAATGTACAACACTACTATAGCTCTTAGGGGTGAAGGGGGCATCTACATGTGGGTACAGTGGGTTTTGGAGACCTCCCATTTACCAGCACAAGTGTTACAGGTGGGGGGGGATGGGCCTGGGACCACCTAGCTGAAGTGCACTGCGGTACCCACTAAAAGTGCTCCAGGGACCTGCATACACGCAGGCCTCTAGGACTTTTTGCTGCTATATAACATTGGCACACCAGTTGACACCTGAAGATTAATCTCTCTGAAAACGTCCTTTATTGGTTTAAGCACGCTTACTCACAGTTAACTGCAGATCAGAGGTTGTGCCCCACTGGCAACGAGTCTCCCTGGTACTGAGATGAGCAGTAGGTCAGAGCTGGCAGAATGGTGTACAATGCCCTCTTTCAGCCACATTCAAGGTAAGAACTAAGTTCTATAACATGGCTAACACGTGAAAGGGATCTAAAACGGACTTACAAAAATGGCCACTACCTCATGGACTACCGGAAACACAACAGGGCACACTGACCCAGTCAGCAGGGGGAAAAGCACCATGGGAGTAGAGCCTACCAACTACCAACATCGTGAGCATTTGCCACAAGCTAATGGAATCACGGAGCCCAATACCCTACACCCACCACAATGCATTGCTGATGTGACTCTGCAATGCGCATAACAGAAAAGGTGTCACACTCACCCGAGAGCCACATCAGAACCAGGGAAAGGCTGTCACATGATAGAACACATTCTGCTGTCATAGAGGTGGGTACGGCATTTGAGGCTGGCATAGAGACTGGAAAAAAGTTATTAAAGTGGGTTTTTCTTGGTGGGAGGGGGTTAGTGATCACTGGGGGAGTCCTGGGAGGTCATCCCCGATTCCCTCCAGTGGTCATCTGGTCAGTTGGGGCACTTTTTTGGGACTTGTTCGTGAAAAAAAAGGGTCCACAAAAAGTGACCCAAAATCGTGGTAAAAATGCCTTTTTTTTTTCGATTATCAGCTAAAGACGCCCATCTCTCCTTGGCCGATAACCACGCCCCAGTTCCGCCTTCACCACGCCTCCAACATGCCCCCGTCAACTTTACCCGTTTCCACGACGGATTGCAGTTGGAAACGCCCAAAATCGGCTTTCGATTATACCGATTTGGGCGCCCACGGGAGAAAAACACCCATCTCCCGATTTGGGTCGCAATATAGGCGTTTTTCTCTTTCGATTATAAGCAGGACAGTATGAGATAGAGATTCTCCTTCTTCTATGGTTTTTATAATACAGTCCACTTTTTTAACCTTTCTAACCTCTACAGTATTTTATACAGTATGGTTTGTACACATAGTTGTTTTTATTTGCTTGTAATGTTTGCTGAAAGCTGTAATTGTGCTTGGACATGTATGGTATTGCCTGCTGCTGAACTTGATGTGTGCTTAGAAGGACCATTTTGGATTTCATTTTCTATGAAAGAGCATACTGGTTTGACCCATGAGGCAGGAGCTTTTCTGTTCTGAAACATGGCCAGTGTCGGGTCTTTTGCATTAAAGATTTCAACATTGTTCCAGGCTTGAGGGCTCTTTTGTGCTTGCTTTTTTTTTTTGCTATGGAAGAAGAAATTAAACAACACTCGTTCCAAATACAAGCCTGGCTGCTGTGTTTTGGGCGGTCTGAAGTTTCTTTGCTCACACATTTGCATCCCGCATAGATTCCATTACAGTAATCTGCGTGGCTTAGTACCATTGATTGTACCATGTTACGAAATAGTTCCCTCAGGAAGAATGGTTTCACGCGTTTGAGTTTCCTTATGTGAGAGATGATGTGAAATGTTGTGGTGGAAGGTCCTTGGTTCAGTCTTTACATCAGGCCATCCACTGCCTTCGACAGCTGGGGCAGGAATTCTGTGGAGGCAGTGTTCATAGCTCCCAGGAGGAAAGGGGAGTCATAGTCATTCCTTAAGGGTAATGCCTAGTGACTAGATTCAAGGCCCATGATTGTAGGATTCTGGAAGGCAACTGGTGTGTAGCCCCCAGTCTTCAATGACTGAAGTAAAGTGAGTTTGGAAGGGGATATAAAACTAGAGATCCTACGGTTCTGTCTGAGCTGGATGCCCAAAGGCATAGAAAGAAACTCCCTGATCAAAAAAAGGGAGGCTCTAAGCCCACCTCTTCAATGTCACCTTCGGCACCTAACCATTATACCTCTATTCAGGAAATCTAGACTGCCCCAATTTGTTTGACTGCACATTTTGACCATTAGATTGTAAGCTCCTTTGAGCAGGGACTGTCCTTCTTTGTTAAACTGTACAGCGCTGCGTAACCCTTGTAGCACTTAGAGCTGGTGGTGGGAGGCGGGGATAGTGCTGGGCAGACTTATACGGTCTGTGCCAGAGCCGGTGGTGGGAGGCGGGGCTGGTGGTTGGGAGGCGGGGATAGTGCTGGGCAGACTTCTACGGTCTGTGCCCTGAAAATGACAGTTAACAAATCAAGGTAAGATATACACAAAAACTAGCACATGTGAGTTTGTCTTGTTGGGCAGACTGGATGGACCGTGCAGGTCTTTTTCTGCCGTCATCTACTATGTTACTATGTTACTATGTCTTGAAATTGGGTAAAAGGGGGAACCCCTGTGGCTCCCAGAGAGGGACCAGGGGTGCACATTAAATAGAGGCAGTATGTTAATGGTTTCTCCTTGTGTTGAGTTAGGATGCTTTGGCATGCTACAGATAAATACAGTCTCCTTTGGAAACCTAGCATAGATCATAGATGGCTCTGCAGCCCTCCTTCCCTTCTTGCTTGGCTTCCTCCAAGGTCCTAGGAGAGGCTCCTGATTAGGCACAGGCCTTGTGTTTTCATCTGTCTTTATCTCCGCTCCCCCCCCCCCCCCCCTGTTTTTCCTGCATTCATTTGCATTTTCTGCAGTGCATCATTTTCACTGTTTACAAATAGGGTGGGCATCCAGAAGTGGCATGCCATGGTCTGAGTGACAGATGGGGCTGCCTCCAAAGCAGGGCGGAAGGTTAGGAGAAAGACCTTGGGGGGGGGGGGGGCGTCTTTCCAGGTAGATCTGCCGTTTGGTAAATGTACTTTCATGAACAGAAGAAAAGTTCACCTTTCAATTCTTTGGAAACTTCACCAGATTCTAAGGGGATAATATTGAACCTGAGGCAGTCTGTGGTTTTTAAGCCACACACTGAAAAGCCCACATACTGAATGCTGGGCCATGTCCAGGCTCCGGTATTAAATAACCAAATAAATACAGACATCCGGAAGTTAACAGGATGCCAGCTGATATTCAGACCACTGCCCAGTTAGCTCAGCGAATAAAGTTAGGACTGCCTTTTTCTTTCCTAACTTTATCCACTTACTTAACCAGTTAGCACACTGAATATTACTGTTAACCGGTTAAGTGATGGCTGTGCCTAGGCTCACCCCTGGACTGCCCTGGTACTAATTCAGTGGCACTACTCCCTGAAGTGCTGTTGAATATTGCCAGGTGGCCAGATGAGCAGGGTTTAACCAGACAGGAGCCTCTCCTGCACGGTTAAGTCCTTTTGAATATTGGCCCCTAACTGTTTCTGTCTGCTTCCAGTTCACTCCATGTTCAGTGTTCTCCAGAATCTGGTTTGCCCTTCAGTCACTATAGCAGCTGCCTCCCTTGTCCAAGGCATGTGGGTGGTCCTACGGAGATTTGTAACAGAGCCTGAGATTATGAAGAGCATCAGTCATTTTGTCTAAAACTTTGATTAATGACCATCGCCTGAGTCACAGACATGCTTACTCTGCAATATAGCTTATGCGTGCTGAGTCCTTAGTCATGGGAGACCTTGACTTTTGCCTTTCTGCTTTCATAGATGCCAACTTGCAGGTCAGTCAACTGCAGAAGAACGTCACCATCTCAGAGAGCAAGTGGGTCGCAATAGACTGCAGCATCACTAATTGGACCAGCACCAACTCCCAGATCTCAGTGGAGTGGTATGTGTGGAAATTGGGTCACCCAGAGAAACAGCGCATCCTGCATCTCACGCGGGATGGTGTCCTGCAGTACGGCGACGAAGAGGAGGGGAATACGGGAGAGCGAAAGCTCCCCCGCCACCTGCAGCTGGAGATCCCATCCCGCGGGCTGTACAGGCTTCTCATCCAGAGCGCAGAGGTGCAAGACAGTGGAGCCTATGACTGCAGAGTGCAGGAATGGCTGCTGAACTCCCAAGACAAGTGGTATAAACATGCTGAGGATGTGTCTGGACTGACCAGGGTCACAGTCCTGCAACCAGGTAAATGGAGAGGGTGGTCTGTGGTGCTGTTATGTATTTACCAAATCCAAATCTACTGTATATTTGTACATGAGAGCACCATGCACGGACTGTATAATAAAAAAAATAGGACACATTGTGGGAACTGTAGGGCAGGAATGAGGTGCATTGGTAGAGCTGTGTGTGTGGGGATTAGCAGAGCTCTCGGTATTGGAATAACAGGGGGCACCACAGGCCAGGATTGAGGGGCATTGGAAGAATTGAGCATAAGGATCTCAGTAGTGGAATGGAAGGGGGTGTTGCTCAAAAGGATTGAGGTGCACTGGCAGAGTACAGCATGTTCGTCTTAATGCTGGAATTGCAGGACGAACTTCAAGGAAGGATTGAAGTGAATTGGTATAGTTGTGGAGAGTAGGGATTCTGAGTATTGGATTAGCAAGGCAGGATTGAAGTGCTCTAGCAAAGTTTTGTTAGATCGGGCTGGAATGTGAGTGTGATGTCTATAATAAATGTGTATTTCATTAAATTTTTACTCTCTGAAATGATTTACAGAAGCAGCCTTGCGGCTTGACCTTACAGTCCTGAATGTCACGGTTCCAGAGAAAGGTCACTTCCAGCTGGATTGCAGCTTGCTCTCACGCTCCAGCCCCGTGTCACGGTTGTCCCTCACCTGGTTCATGTTAAGGACTAAAAGTGGTGTGGCTGGAGATGGCAGCAGCGAGGTGGAGAAGGAGCCTGTGTTTAGCATTGGCCATGATTCTGTATTTGAGCCAGAGCCGGTGAGGTGGGATGGCAGACTGCGCTTCAAGAGGGTGTCCACTGTGCTTTTCAGGCTGAGCGTACAAGAAGCCAGTGCAGCTGATGCCGGGAACTACTCCTGCCGTGTGGAGGAGTGGCTGCCAAACCCCAGGGGCCTTTGGTACAAATTGACGGAGGAAGAGTCGGGGTTGACTGTAGTCAACGTGCAACACACAGGTGAGGACCAGTATGTGCCCAAACATGACACAGATGGCTATTTCCCTAATGTCATAGCAATTATCCCTTTAAAGCAGGATTATTTGTAGAATAATTTTGCTCTTGTAAGAACTTCTTTACATATCACAGAGTTAACTCAGGGACTGCGCTGACCCAGGATGACATGGAGGCAGGTCATACAAGTAGGAGCAAAGCGAAGATGCATACCTATAGCAGGTATTCTCTGAGGACAGCAGGCTGATTGTTCTCACGACTGGGTCAGCGTACACGGCGGCCCAGGACCGCCGTGGACGCCGACCCAGTCATGAGAACAAGCAGCCTGCTTGTCCTCGGAGAAAGCGAAGATACATACCTGTAGCAGGTATTCTCCAAGGACAGCAGGCTGATTGTTCTCACAACTAGGTCGGTGTCCACGGTGGTCCTGGGCCGCTGTGGATGCCGACCCAGTCATGAGAACAAGCAGCCTGTTTGTCCTTGGAGAAAAAGAGATTAGAAGATGTGCAGGGGGAATTTGTTCCAGGTCATTAAACATGGCAATCCAGGCCATCAGACTGGTTTCAGTGTTTCCCTATACCAGGGCCGTTAGGAATTGGGAAGATAGATGAGATTGACAACTCTACATAGGTCCTGCTTCTGAGATGTTTCCCTGGAATGGCTGCTGTTTGCCAGTGATGGAGATGGGATGATGGAACAGAGAGAACCTACAGCTGAATGTAGAACTGCCAGAATAGAGAGGGAGAGCAGTGAGATTGAGATGTGGAGGGAGATAATCGAACATGGACGACCATCTCTAAGGGCGCCCATCTCTGAGGATGTCCCAGCGAAGGGACGGGGCATCCCGTATTATTGAAACAAGATGGGCGTCCATCTTTCATTTTGATAATACGGTCAGGGACGCCCAAATCTCAACAATTAGGTCGACCTTAGAGATGGGCGACCTCGGTTTTCGCCGATAATGGAAACCAAGGACGCCCATCTCAAAAACGACCAAATCCAAGGCATTTGGTCGTGGGAGGAGCCAGCCTTCGTAGTGCACTGGTGCCCCTGACATGCCAGGACACCAACCGAGCACCCTAGGGGGCATTGCAGTGGACTTCACAAATTGCTCCCAGGTGCATAGCTCCCTTACCTTGGGTGCTGAGCCCCCCCAACACCCCCCCCAAAACCCACTCCCCACAACTGTACAACACTACCATAGCCCTTATGGGTGAAGGGGGGCTGGAAAAAAATGTTTTTTAATTTTTTTTTTTGGGTGGGAGGGGGTTGGTGACCACTGAGTGAGTAAGGGGAGGTCATCCCCAATTCCCTTCGGTGGTCATCTGGTCAGTTCGGGCACCTTTTCGAGGCTTGGTCGTGAAAGAAAGGGACCAAGTAAAGTCGGCCAAATGCTCTTCAGGGACGCCCTTCTTTTTTCCATTATCGGCCGAGGACGCCCATCTCTTAAGCACACCCCAGTCCCGCCTTCGCTACGCCTGCGACACGCCCCCGTGAACTTTGGTCGTCCCCGCGACAGACTGCAGTTGAGGGCGCCCAAAATCGGCTTTCGATTATGCTGATTTGGGCGACCCTGAGAGAAGGACGCCCATCTCCCGATTTGTGTCGAAAGATGGGCGCCCTTCTCTTTCGAAAATGCCCCTGAATGAGCCCAATATTCAAAGCCATTTAAATGGCCAGGAGAATGGCTTGTCTGGGGCTATACAGGGACATTTAGTGGCACATAACTGGATAATGCTGCTGAAGATCCCTGCTAAACGGCCATCCCCTAACCAGCTAGGTTAAAGGCAGGGGCGGGACGTGGATGGAGCATGAACTTAGCTGGTTGGCGGTCATTTTCAGTCTGATAACCAGTTAAGTAACCACGTAAAGTTAGGACAGCAGAAAGGCTGCTCTAACTTATGCAGTGAAGTTAACTGGGTGCCAGTCTGCATGTTGGCTAACTTCAGGTGACCACTGAGACCCAGATATTCAATGCTGGGAGTCACACATGTCCCGGCATTGAATATTTGAGATCACTTCAGCCCACAAGTGTGAGCATCTCAGACGCTGCTTACCGCTGTGGGCTGAATATCAGGCGGCAAGTACTTACGATCCCAATTTTGTTACCGTCCTTTTACCACTCATCTATGTTTAAATCATTTTTATTAAAGCATAAAGATTCCATGAGGAGAGACAGTCAATAATAACAATCTAGACAATTAGCTAGTCGATGGTATCTGTACAGGACATATTTTATCCCACATATGAGATATCTTCATTCCCCCCCCCCCCCCCCCCCCCCCCCCCCCCCAAATGAACCAATGAAATTAAAAGTTTAAAAAAAAAAAAATGCCTATCAAACATCATGTAACCTAACTAGAAACCAAAATTTGGACAAAACAATCCCGTTCCAACCTTTAATGGTGCCAGCACACAGATTCACATCTTTCACGTCCATAGTACTATGCACCATACATAACAAAGGTTCCAAGGAAAGCTTGAAAAGAAGGGGGGAAGGGGAAAGGGGACAGGGACACCCTTGACACATACTACAATAGATTGAAAAGGGTTGCATGCGAACACCATTGACAAAAGGGCTGCCTGTGGAGCAGAGTAAAGGGGGGGACCACCTTGCTAAACCACCCTTGAATCCCCACATGATGTAAAGTCCTAAACAAAAAGGGTCCATGTAACTGGTCAAAAGCATGACCCGCATCCAAGCTGGTAATAACAACGGAGTTTCCATCCTTTGGCCATACAACATTGCTAATAAGAGCTTCCGCACATTAGCTACTGGCTGGCGACCACAAACAAACCCTACTCGATCAGACGAGATCAAGGTCGGCTAATCTATCTGCCAACACATGAATAGCACCATGTATTTCTTTAGCAGTTAATGGACAATTTAAAGTATCTACCAATTCAGGCGTAAGAGAAAGCATGTTAGAACGGGCCAGGTAATCATCAATGAGGAACGTCTCATCTCTACTACCATCTCCAGAAGCGTACAGGGTCTGAAAGTGTTGTTGAAAGATCTAGGCTATTTCCTCCATTTTTTATGTAAGTTCCCCGCTGCGGGTCTGGATAACTGGGACAAAATGCGGGTGCCCATGAGATTTAATAACATGCGCTAGGAGTCGTCCAGATTTATTTTCCATATTTGAAAAAATTAAATTTACGATGTAAAAGCGTTCTAGATACCTGTTCCTGTAATAAACTATTAAGCGCCACTTTAGTAACTGTGAGGGGTTTCAAACGAGGGGTGAGCCACATATTGCCGTTTAAGAGCCCTCAGCTGACATTCCAGTACAATAACATTTTGTGACAGACACGTATTCCTAACACTTACATAGGCGATTATGTCCCTGCATAGGACCGCTTTAGCGATAGGTCAAAAAATTGAGGGAGTATCCATGTGTTGCTGATTACGAGACAATAATTCCTACCAATGTTCTGTCAAGTATTTAGAAAAATCTGTAGAGCAGAATAAGTAGGAGGAAAACCTCCATCCTCTTTGACTGTGGAAGTAAGGATCAGTATCTAAATCTAGCCAAATGAGGGCATGATCCGAAACTTCCTCCAGTCCTATAGTGGCCACAAGGACATGTGAGAAAAAAGATTGTTCCACAAAAATGTAGTCCAGCTTCGAATGAGTATGATGAGCTCAGGAAGTGTGGGTGTACTCAACGCTTGTCTGGATGAAGCGGTCTCCTTGAATCAACCAAATTGCTCTAATCGACTGTCATGAGTGGCTGAATGCCCTGACAAAGAAGCAGAATGATCAAGGCCCATATCAAAGACTAAGTTCATATCACTAGCTACAACCAAAGGGGTAGATCTGTACGGCAGGCAGGCAGGCTGCTAACAACTTAGAGAAAAACATCGAAGTAAGTGGTGCAGGGCCATACGCTGATATTGAAATAAAATCTTTACCCTGCAGGTTGAGCGAAACCCCAACAAACCTACCCTCATCCTTGTGACTCTCGGCAAGTCACTTAACCCTCCATTGCCCCAGGTACAAATAAGTACCTGTATATAATATGTAAGCCGCATTGAACCTGCTATGAGTGGGAAAGCGCGGGGTACAAATGTAAGAAAAATAAAAAAAATCATCTTTAAATAAGTTTTGATTGACAAGCCAATGACTTGTGCGCAAGATTTGCTACACTGCCTCTCCGACCTGTAGCAGAAGAACAAAAAACCTCCCCCACCCACCGATTATGTAATTTAAGGTGTTCATCTGCAGACAATCTAGTCTCCTGAAGGCAAATTACATCGGCCTTGTGACGTTGGAGGGCTTGCAATATTTTAGCACATTTTATACAGTAGGTGAGGTTATGCCTCCTACATTCCAGGAACAAAGGCGCACAGATGATCCTTTAGAGATGTTCAGAGGCTAGACAGAAAAGGTTATGAGACAGATGGACAAGACCACTAGTTACCCCAGGGTGCCCAGCCTCACCCCAGGGCACACCTATGCATAACAATGAAACCCTATCATGCAGCCCCAACCACAACCAGCAACACGCACACCAGATAGACAACCACATGATCCATACTTCCCCCAAAGTACAAATCTCCCATCTGCAGAGAAATCCCACTCTACCTATGCTCAAACCCTGACCCCCCCCCCTTCCACCACTACAACCTCCAATTTAGCAGACCCCCTGCCTCCCATCCCATCCCCAGTACAACCCAATCTAATCCCGCTGTACAAGCAGTGAACATGAAGGGATGATCACACCTGAATGCGAGGGCTCCTGACCCCCAGCCCAAAATGGAACCTGAGGAAGCCCCAGTACACAGAAAACCCAATGGAAAAAGGCAATCAGCAAACATCTTAACCATTAAACTAATAAAGGCACCTTATAGAGGCCTTACTTATTATGGTTAAATTGTAAAAAGCACAACACGCTGAGAAATTTAAACCTGAGATTCAAGTGCCAGCTGTGATGTTTTTAGACAACTGAGTCAGACATTCCTACACTGCTTCTGGCGTATTATATGCACCCTTTTATCTATTGCAGAAAACTTTAAGCAGGCCAGGATATACTAACATGAAGCGCTAGTGCTTCTCAGCCAAAGCTGCACAAATAGGGTTGAACCGCCGCTTCTGTTCCTGTAGAGAGGCAGAGTAATCTTGAAAAATTTGTATTCATTCCCCCTCATAAAGCAGCCTATTACACTCTGACAGTATCCCCAGAGGATCTCCATTTTGTGTAGATAATTATGGGCTTTTACCAGCACAACACGGGGCCTCCAGTGGACGACCCACGCAATGAGCGCGTTCCAGACAAAAGGGCTCCGCTCTGTCAGACAGTGCAAATTCCTTGCTCAGCTAACCTTTTACAGCACTGAAGAAAGGGTCCTGTTAGTGACATTCTCCGGAAAGCCTGCTGTTCAAAGGTTCCCCCTTTGTGGTCGATTCTCAAGGTCATCAGTCAGTACTTGCTGCTGTAAGGTCTCTAAAGTGTCGGCCACATAGATATCCGCATCTTCAGTGGATGACACGCAGTGGTCCAGCTCGCTCGTCCACCGGTTCGTGTCAGCAAGGAGAGATTGTAAATTTGTTAGCTGTCCAGATAGCTGACCCAACCGTGGTTCCAGGGCACACATGACTGCCGCTGTAAGTTGTCCAAACTGCTTTTCAGAGAACACGGGAGGGGATAGCGAAGAACTTTCTGCCATCTTTTCTTCAGCACATCATGTCTTAGCAGAGTCTTTTTTGAAGCCCTTTTCCTGCCATAGCGCCTCCCAATTTTTGCAGGAAATCTGTCCATAAAAGATTTAGAAATGATTCACCACAGGGTTCACAGTCGTTGACAATCAAAATTAGGGCAAAGGGGGCGTAGGAGCCCCAGAGAGGTCCTAGAGATGTCTTAATCCCTGAGTCCATCACATGATCCTCTGCCTACCACTCGTCTATAAAATTCTTTATTTTGAAAACATTTCTCCAAACTCCACCCACCCAGGCGGAGGGCTCTAACATGGCCACACTCTAAACAAGAATCACATCACAAAATGGAATCTATTCAGGACTGTACTTCTTGCCCTGGGGGAAACAGTCAGGAGATACCCAGTCATGTTCAGCATTTAAAAAAAATCATTGAGTGCCATGGGCTAAATATTGCTCTGTGCTCACTATCATCAGGAGACTAAGCTCACCTCTACACTCAGGTTTTAGCACATCTTTTAGTGATTTAAACTTTGCTATTTCGTAAGGATTTTAACTCACAGGACAAATATGTTAAAACATGAGTATAAAGATGAACTAAAACCAGCATGCCTCTATATAAATCGCATCCAAAAGGAGGAATTAGCTCTTACTCTCCCCAAAGCAGGGAGCAGAAAACTGAATTCATTTTTTAAAGCTGGAAATGTAACTCCTGAGTCAGAGGTGAAGTTAGTTCCTGGATGCAGGGGTTTCTCTGGACTTGGGTCACTCTCCACCCACCTGTCTACTTACCAGTGACCCAGCTGGATCTTTGCTATTTTAAAACAAGAGGAGCCAGAAAAGACAAGTGGAGGGGCATTGTAGGATAGCAGGTGGAGTGATGAATGGTTGGCAATAGGGAATGAATTAGTGAATGAGGAAGAGGATGGGAGATTGGGGGAAGGGATCCCAGGGCAGATTCCCTCCTGGCTGCACCAGGGAGCCTCAGGTTTAATTCAGTGGTTAGAGGTATGAGTTAGCCCTAACTGTCACCTATTACCATCAGAGAATCCACAAACGTGGAGAACTCAACCTATTACCATCAACATTAAAAACCACTACTAAAGTTAGCGCTGTTTTCTGATGTGAAAAGATACATTAAGCTCAGTGCACCTTTTTACTCAGGTTTTTGCACCCATTTTTTAAATTAATGGTCTTTTTTTTTTAAACACACAATGCGTTTGCATACTATTTGCTTACTGCATCAGGCGTTAATGTTTTTTAATATATGAGATCAAAAATAATATGTTAAATTTTAGTGTACATTTTTACTTGGGTTTTATTATCTCAGCCTCAGGAATACCAGTAACATGATAAAACTAAGGGGCCCTTTTATTAAAGCTTAACGTGTGCTAACGGACATTAGCACACGCTAAATGCTGCTCATCCTATTTTATTCCTATGGGTCTTGTGGCACTAAGTGCATGCTAATGTCCGTTGTTGCATGCTGAACTTTAGTAACGTGCTTTGATTTGTTTAAAAGTAATTATTTGCAAAGAACCTTCAGCATACAAGGCAGGGCAGTAGGGAGGTAGCACTCATCTTTGAGAGTTTACAGGGAATGGCTCTACTGCTGTTTAGTGTACCCACCCTTCTTAATGTATGTGGTTATGGCTTATGTAGCTTTTACTCTAGGGAAGCAGCAACCACATTAGTGGTGGGGGGTTGCATTGTTCTGTGTGGGTGATTTTGCCTGCATTGTCCATAAGTGTTGAGAGTGAGCCATGCAACAACGCATAATCAAGCCTGTGCATCTTGCTTCCAATTGCATATCTCAGTGGGTTATTTTACCGGGAGGGGGTAGTCATCAAAGCAAGCTTTGCTTTGCTAAATGGTGCCAGTCCTGCCAGTAGAAAAATTGTATTGTATGGGTTGACACCAGCATAGACAGTTTGATCACTGCTCCTTTAATGAATAGCTCATCATGTGAGACCCCTAAGGTCTTGGTTTCACTGCCACTTTCTTTTTCCTCAGGTTCCACCTTGCAGTCTGTCATCTGCTCCAACGATGCCCTTTTCTACTTTGTCTTCTTCTACCCTTTCCCCATCTTTGGCATCCTCATCATCTGCATCCTGCTGGTGCGCTTCAAGACCCGCCAGTCCAACAAGAACTCGGAGGGGAAGAACGGAGTCCCCTTACTCTGGATTAAAGAACCTCACCTCAACTACTCGCCCACCTGTCTAGAGCCCCCTGTCCTCAGTATCCACCCTGCGACTATAGACTAAACTAGACAGCGTTCTGCCCCTCCCCCCATGACAGAAGAAGTTGTTTTCTTTAAGTTTATTTTATTGCACTTCTGGTGTTGGTGCTGTGCCTGGCAGACACCAGGAACATCAGCAGGGAGCGAAATTGACTCTTCCTTTGGTTTTCAGTGGAACAAAATACCAGACATTGTTTTCCTAGAGGAGGAGGAAATAGGAGATGTATATAGCCACCTTGCCAGCAGTTTATTTTCTGATCAATAGTTTCTTGATTTTGTTAACGACTCTGGACTGAGTTTTTTCTGCCCTTATCCCCCATTCTTGATTTTACCGTTTCATTAAAGAATAGACAGAGCGGGAGAATTGTGGGATCCATTATGTAACTTTCTGTTGTTTTATTGGGGCAATGGTTTTTACTTTTATTTTTATTTTTTCCCAGTTGTATACCGTTAACTGTTCACTGTCCAACCATAAATTTCTGTGAGAACCTCTAACTATGACCATGGATGGTTGGGTGGAAATGTGGAAGGATAGCAAAGACTAAGAAACAAACTCTGAGGCCTTGACAGATGATGGGTCCTCGGTTCTGCATTGAATGAGCTAAAAAAACATCCACATAATACCCATATTTGCTTTTTATATGCTCCCAGTTATTAAGCTTTCTTGTAAACGGACTTTAAGAAAGTTGCTTATTTTTCCATTGTTCTGGTTTTGTTCTGCAACTTGTGGGACTTCTCAGGAGCCCTTTGGCCACCACTTCAGTTCTCGTTCCTGTCCACGTCACGTCTCTGGTCTAGTTGATTGACAATGAATGGATAATTCATTCTTCACAGGTTTGTTTTTTAAATCATGTTTGAATTTTTCTTTTGAAAACAACAGCAACCCCAGTTTGCCAAAAGAAACCTGCATGCACCTTGAGAGCTGACACGGGGTATTCTGTTGCATTTCTCAGACAGAAGTCTTTTCAAGGGCTGTGTTGAGAAGCTAGGGACATCTCACATGACCAAGGCAACAACTAGCATGAGAGCAGTGACATTCTGTAGGAACACCGGATTGTGATGGGAGGAACTGGGCAGAATCCTTCCTCTGGGACACTAGAAGGCCATTGGCTATACACTAGCTCTCTGTTCTCTGTTGGTCCAGACATCATAATAGTCATGTCCTTGTGCCATTATCACACACCTGCTTCCTACTGTGCTGTGTTAAGGCAGTGTACCAGGGCACTTGTACCAGAGCACTGGTATATGATTTCCTGATGCATATGCTGGTGGTTACGCTGGTACCACTGTCTCTTGAAAATCAGGGGTTTGTCATTTTTTTGTACAAAGCCACAGCTGGTTAAGTCTTGAGTGTGGGATCTTTCCTGCCTTATTTAAGCTTCTCCCCTTAACCCCCAGCTTCACTACCACCGAAGGAATGGCATTCCTCCTGAGTTCGAGATAACCTTTCCTGGGAGAGGGAGGGTGAGCTGGAATAAGATTTCATGTCTTCCTTAATGTCTTCCTTTCAGAACAAGCCCTATGCTAGGGTGGGCAAGTCTGAGGAGTGAGGTTGATTATCCTCCCTCCCCTCATCTTCTTTTTAGTTCCCTAGCCCTACTGTTTAATGTCTAAAGAGGACCAATATTATTGAGGCCAAAATAGTTAAAAGTTGTCATGTTGACGCAATCCATGAGTTTTGAACATTTTCAGATTATCAGCAGTGTTAAACCAGCATAGCCCATATATGCCGATTTCAGTGTTGCCAAGTGAGGCCTATTGCATGAAAAATATAAAAAATTAATAAAAATTAAAACAAAAAAACCCTTCTATTCCTGGATGTGATATGGTAAGATGTTAAACCATACCATGAACAGGGGGTGAAGTGCACAAAATCTATACCCAAGTGGATGGCTCTGAATAGCAAAACTGTATAAATTTCTCTGCTTCAAAAAGGTGACAACCCCATATGGCATTGGTCACCTTGGTCTTCTGTGACTTGTTTAGTACGATGTGTTGAGCCACAGGGTGTACTCATCTGTAAACCCAGCTTTAGAATCAGTAATGCTGCCACTGACAGGATTTAAATTAAACCTCATTTTTGGAGTTTTTTGTTTGTTTGTTACATTCGAAACGTGTATAAAAATATTAAAGAGAAGGAAATATTTGGTTTGTAAAAACGGTTTGGTTTTCTTTTACATGTGGGACTTTGTTCAATATTTTTATTAAAAATAATGTGAACATTTCAATTGATGTCAAATGCAATATTTTTAATCACACATTCTCAAGGCAACTGTGATCAAGGAAATCAAAAGTTGGTCAAAGATTGCCACCTCCTGGTTGGAAGGCTTCATCACACCTGGCTTTTCCATTGGTAATAATTTGAATATGCATTCTGTTTTTTTTATGCTTTCCAATGTATGGAAAGTTGGGTAGAATTATGTAAAAGGGATTGACATTCATTTGCCAGTCTATCCATTGGTCTGTCCATAGCTAAAATAACACTCCAAAGAAAGGATGGACATTCTTTGGCATCCAGGAAAACAAAATAAATATCTCAGACAAGTTTGGAAAACCAGAAATATTGGGTCAGTGTTTTCAGAGAACAAGGCCTCCAAAAACCCTGTGGCCTTCTATAGGAAACTGTTAGAGCTATAGAATGTGTCCCAATATTCTGTTCTAAAAAAAAAATCCCCCACCCCTACTTATCCAGCACTTCTGCCCAGAGCAACACAGAGACAGCCAAAAAAAATAAAGCATCTAGCAAAGGATGACATTCCTGGCCATCTCCCACACACATCTAAATAGACACACCTTCCATCCACCACCCAGACACAGCCTCATCTAACCCACGCACCCGCGCTTACCAAGCTGTCTTAAACACATCCATCCTACAGAATTCTACACACCTACACCACACTAAACACAATCCTCCACACACACACCTTCCCTTTATACAAATTTACACATTCTCACCAAACATATCAGCCCTGCAAACACACCCACGTCACACATACTCCCTTTCTATAAATCTATGGTAGAAAGCATTTATGAAGCTACACCACCTCCTGCTTTCCCTACTAGATATCCAGGCAGGATGTTAGCACACTTTATGATTTAATTCTTTTAGAAATCTGCACACAGCCACCTCAGGATTGATAGATTGGCAGCAAGTTTCTGACAAAAGAGTGTAAGAAGGAAGAGGGGAAAATGAACAGTGTTACAGTACAATTAGATAAACTTCAGCCTACAGAGGACATGACATGCAGCGGAGTTGCACAGTGGCGAGTCTGAATTTCTCCCATTTCCAGTTTAGTGCCCTGGGCATTACACAGCTCCATGGAGCCCTCCGACCCAGCCCCATCATTATTTTGTAATGGCTGACCAGTCCTTCAAGTGGTGGATCCTACCACTTGTTTGGGGAGTTGAGGACAGCTGGTTGTCCCTAATGCCTAGGGCTAGGGAGTGTGAAATCCCACACTGCCATGACCTGGTTTAGACCAGCCCTGAGCACTAAGGAAGCTTTTGTCATTTATTCCCTAATTTCTTTGTGATTTGTTAAACACTGCCTGTGAATACCTAAAGTATGTGAAGGGTCTGTGAGCCAATAAGCCCCACCAAGAATTATATGCCCACTACACCAATAAGCCAATAAACCCACCTAGGGGGCAGTATCTTGATTTGGAGTATGGCCAAGGCCTGTGATAGTGATGCAGCAAACTCCACCCACGGCTGGATTAGAGGCAGAGCCTACAACTGTGATTCCTTTTTTTTTGGGGGGGGGGGGGTGTCTAGTCCTGAAGAAGAGCAAAACAGCAGTAGCTCTGCTTATTCAGATTGTGAAAAAGAGCAGGTTACTGAGAAAGGGAAGCTTTTAAAATTGTAATATCTCCCCAGAAACAAAAAAAAAAAAATTCAGATAACAGGGATTTTAATGACTGTTTTGTTCTTGATCTGCTGAGAAATTCCAGCCTGCATGTATATGTTTTCTTAAATTCCTCCCCCCCTGTCAGCCTCCCTGTGATATGTCTGATCTTTCCAGTCTGAGGATTCTCCATTGTGGAGGATTATCTGGAGCTTTCTTAGGAGAGAAAAAGTTTGAGAGAAAATAGTGATGCCAGTAAGCACTTTAGAATAAATAGCATGAGGAGGCAAACAGCATTTGCACTGTGGCAAAGAGGGCAAGATGACATTTAGAAGAAAAGCCAGGGTTCAACTCCTACTGATGCTCCTTGTGACTGTGGGCAAGTCACTTCACCTTTACAGTCTAGTTGTACACAGCTCCCTCTGTAAACAAACATAATAAAGGATGGCAAATAAAGACCTATACAGTCCATCTGGTCTGCCCAACAAGGCAGCCAGTATTGTATCTATCACTCTGTGTGGGCTACATTCTTCTATGCCCTGTTAAGTGTGAAGGTCATTTTTTTGCTTTGATTCCATCCTCCTCCGATATAGGGATCCTTTATGTTTATCTCACGTTTATCAATTCCGTCACTATTTTTGTCCCCACCACTTCTACCAGAAGAGTATTCCAGGCATTCACCACCCTCTCTGTGAAAAAGTGTTTCCTGATGTTGTTCCAAAGTCGACAACCCTGCAACCTCAATTCATATCCTCTAGTTCTACCGCTTCTCTGTTTCTGAAAAAGATTTGTTTGTTTATTAATACCTTTCAAGTATTTAAACATGTGTATCATATCTCTATGTATGGTATATAGGAAATGGTTATTCATGCCTACAAACTATACCAGAACCAGGGGACACTCAACAAAACGAACAGGTAGAACATGTAAAACAACTTGGAAGACAAGCTGTGGAATTTGTTGCCAGAGGATGTGGTCAAGGCATCTAACATAAATATGGGTTCAAAACTGGTTTGGACAAATTCCTAGAGGGAGAAGTCCATAAGCATGGTAGCAAGTAGGTCTTAGAATGCTTCTACTCATCCCTGGGAGGGAACTGCAAGAAATATCTTATCTTTGAGATCTATAGGATACTTCCCAATGAGCAGGACTGGGTGCTGTCAGACAGGAGGCTGGGCTTTCTGGACTTTGGTCTGGCTCATCATGACATTTTCTATATTCTTAGTGTTTCTAGTGGGTTTGCTGAAGGATCTGTTGCATAGATCTTCAAAACTAGACGTGAAGAAGGGCACATGAGAACATAAGATGTGCCACATGGGTCACAAGGAGGTACCCAGAATCCAGGACACAAGAAGGTACCTGGATCAAGTCTAAACATCAATGTAGAGAAGAAGAAAAAAAAAAACAGTTTATGCCCCTCATATACTTTTCAGTCCAGTTTAAGAGGTTCAAAAAAACCCCTGAAAGGTAAAAAAAAAAAAACCAAAGCTACTTTATACACCATAAGATGGAAATGTGATGTTAAATTATGACCTATCTCAAAAAAGTGCATCTTTTTATTAACACTTTTCAGAGGCAAATGCCAACAAAGGCCCCTGTTTCGTCACTTCAGGCTGCAGCC
This sequence comes from Microcaecilia unicolor, assembly GCF_901765095.1. Taxonomy (NCBI): domain Eukaryota; kingdom Metazoa; phylum Chordata; class Amphibia; order Gymnophiona; family Siphonopidae; genus Microcaecilia; species Microcaecilia unicolor. The sequence continues at coordinate 201,003 of NW_021963064.1, read as the reverse complement.
AGGTGTGTATTATTTATTTGCTGTTATGCAGGGAATCTTGAGTCCAATACTGAACAGACTTCTATGATCTCTGTCCTACAAACTGAAAAAGACTGAAAGAAGATTCGGCAACTCCAGAATTGGGGGAATCAAGGCTAATGCCAGACAAACTTCTACGGTCTGTGTCCTGCAAATGGCAAAAGACTGAAAGAAGATTTGGCAACTCCAGCACTGGGGAAAATTGAGGTCAATGCCAGACAAATTTCTACAGTCTGTGTCCTGGAAATGGCAAAAGACTGAAAAGATTCGGCAAGTCCAGCATTGAGGGAATCGAGGCCAGTGCCAGACAAACTTCTACTGTCTGTGTCTTGCAAATGGCAAAAGACTGAAAGAAGATTTGGTAACTCCAGCATAGGGGGAATCGAGGTCAATGCCAGACAAACTTCTACAGTTTGTGTCCTGCAAAAGACTGAAAGAAGATTCGGCAACTCCAGCATTGGAGGAAATGTAGGCCAATGCCAGGCAAACTTCTACAGTCTGTGTCCTGAATATGGCAAAAGACTGAAAGAAGATTCGGTAACTCCAGCATTGGGGGAACCTTGACCAATGCCGGACAGACTTCTGTGGCCTGTGTTCCACAAATAGCAAAAGGCGGTGAAACTTTGGCAACTCCAGTGTTGTAGATCACTTTGAGGGGCATAATCGAACGAAAACGTCTATCTCCATGGGCGTTTATCTCCGAGAACGGGTCCGTGAAGGGGCGGACCGAACCGTATTTTGGGAAAAAATAGACGTCCATGTTTTATTCGACAATTTGTGAGCTGGGCGTTTTTGTTTTTCAGCGATAATGGTAAATGAAAGCGCCCAGCTCAAAAACGAATAAATCCAAGGCATTTGTTCGTGGGAGGGGCCAGGAGTCGTAGCGCACTGGTCCCCCTCACATGCCAGGACACCAACCGGGCACCCTAGGGGGCACTTTTACAAAAACAAAAAAAAAGGTAAAAGAGCTCCCAGGTGCATAGCACCCTTCCCTTGGGTGTTGAGCCCCCCAAATCCCCCTCAAAACCCACCACCCACAAGTCTACACCATTACTATAGCCCTAAGGGGTGAAGGGGGCACCTACATGTGGGTACAGTGGGTTTGGGGGGGCGGTGTGGAGGGCTCCCATTTACCAGCACAAGTGTAACAGGTGGGGGGGGGATGGGCCTGGGTCTACCTGCCTGACGTCCACTGCACCCCCTAATAACTGCTCCAGTGACCTGCATACTGCTGCCAGGGAGGTGGGTATGACATTTGAGGGTGAACATAAAAAGTTGTGAAACGGCATATTTTTGTGGTGGGAGGGGGTTAGTGACCACTGGGGGAGTCAGGGGAGGTCATCCCCGACTCCCTCCAGTGGTCATCTGGTCATTTAGGGCACTTTTTGGGGCCCTATTCGTGGAAAAACAGGGTCCAGGAAAAGTGCCCTAAATTCTCGCTAAAAACGCATATTTTTTTTCCATTATCGGCGAAAGGCGCCTATCTCTGATCGGCCGATAACCACGCCCCAGTTCCGCCTTCACCACGCCTTTGACACGCCCCCATCACCTTTGTCCGCGTCCGCGACGGAGTGCAGTTGCAAACGTCCAAATTCGGCTTTCGATTATACCGCTTTATTTGTTTTTGTGAGATAAACGTCTATCTCCCGATTTGGGTCGCAATATAGGCGTTTTTCTTTTTCAATTATAAGCTGGTTTGTCACATGCTTGAGGACGCTGTGCTGCTCATGGGGGGAGATGAAGACATCTTGACTAGTAAGTTGAATACTATCAGCAATACTTGGGGATGATATGTGGTTATAAGCAAGACACCGATATGACTGCCTATATGGTTGGCATGGTGGAGACGTGACAACCAGCGTTTAAGCATGGGTGACTGGGGCCTGCACAGAGTGGTGGGCATGGCTCTGGCCACCTTGTTGGGCAGACTGGATGGACAGTGCAGGTCTTTATTTGCCATCATTTACTGTGTTTGCCTTGTGTAGGTGTACATTGCAAAGTACGCTGGTTACTGTTTTTTTATTTACCCCTCTCTAGACCCCCGCAGGACCCTTCCCCACGGAGGTGTACAGAGGGTTTGTTCTTCTAAGATCTTGTTAATCACCCCCTCCCTGAATTCCAGTGACACCCCATTCCATGGTGTTATGTCACGGGGTTCTAAGGAGCGCCTCCGGTCATGGAGGCGCAGGGGGGGTGACAGAAGGCGCAGTTCAAATCTAATTCCCATGACCACGGCTTTCTGTCTATCTGGATCTAAGTGAATCTTTGGCCATTTATGTTCCCACATGAAATCTATGTGAGTGAGAAAGAAAGAATCTTACTTGTGTGTGTGTAGTATTCTGTGAAACAGGTGGAGGAGAGAGAATAGATTGAAACAAAGACTGAAACAGTTTAGTGAAAGAAATAGTCTTTTATTCTCACCCAAATCAGGACTTCAATTTGGTACATTCATCAGACAGATTCTAGGTTCAACCGGCCAGAGCTTCGCCTTTCGGAGATTCGTTGGGGAAAATGTTCCAACGATAGCTCTGGTGCCCACTTCTTATATAGCATTTTCAGTACATACAAGTCAATTGGAGAGGGACTTTTTTCTCTAATCTTGCTTCATCTCTGAATCACACTTAACCGCAGATCAGGTGCCCACCTGCCCCTCCTCTCAAAGATGTCTTCATAGTGCCAATTTCAACACTTTTAAAACCTCTTTCCTAATACTGAGAAAGATCTGTGTCTTTATATCTTGTGATACTGGAAGCCATGTTGTAAAGACAGACACCATTTTATGAACCAAGCTTTTTACCATTTTTGTCATTATTTTCTATATCTTAAGTGTTACACTCAATTTGAAAGTTGTACCAGGTTTCAATAAGACTCACCAAGCAGTCCTGCTCTTGCAGGCTCTCTGCTATAAGGCCATCAGCTGATTATCAGGCCTAGTCAGTGCTTTTCAGCTGGTTTAAGCTGTGTAGCTTGGCCCACCACCATTCCAGTGGATAGGTCTCAAGCTAGCACACATATTAACATTACCAACATGAGTAACCCAGTCTAGTTCTGTGCATAAAGTACCACCACAAGCACATGGGTTAGTTTTGTGCATACCATGCCAGTAATGAACTTCACCCCTAAGCCAAGGTAAGTTGTGGCTGTGTGCTGTCTCAAACAATGCCACATCTAGAGCGCTTCTTCCTCTTTATACACTTTTCCTCCCTCCCTTAGCTCTGACCCTAGCAGCTTTTGCTTCCCTCAGTTTTGCAGGCTCTTTATTCTTGTGCAATAGCAAATTCATAATTCTTACGTACACTGCGATTCCCTTGACTGTTTTAAGTATAGTTACTGCAGCAGCCACAGTACAAGCCAATGCAGCCAGAGACCAAGAAAATGTCGTAGAAATATTTTCCATCGTATTGGGTAACATGGACTTGATTAAAAGCTATTTTCAAATACACCTTGCTAAGTTACTTATACTTGTTACATCTTATGAATTCCAGAAGAAAGCTCTCTTTGGCACCAAGCAAGTACTACGGCCAGCATTAGCAGTAACTTTAAAAGATATATATTCCACACACCCTGGCTTAGGAGTGAGGATCATTACTCTCATGGTATGTGCAAAATGAACCCATATGGAGATATCGCCCTCAAAATTTCCTTCCTGTCACCTTTACTTGGAGTCCTTTATCCACTACCCTTAGGCTGAAGTCATTTTTCCTTAGATTATTTCTACTGTAAGTATCTACAGGCTCCTCATGCCTTTTCCTCTGAAAATCTAACGAGGTCTTGCTTTTACCACACCTCATGCATAAAAATGTAAATGGAATAATGTTAGAAACTTATAATGCTCCTGACTGTATAACTACTACTACTACTACTTAACATTTCTAGAGCGCTACTAGGGTTACGCAGCGCTATACAAATTAACAATTAAGGACGGTCCCTGCTCGGAAGAGCTTACAATCTAAAGGACGAAATGTCAAGTTGGGGTAGATAAGTTTTCCTTAGAAGAGGTGTAGTGGTTAGGTGCCGAAGGCGACATTGAAGAGGTGGGCTTTGAGCATTGATTTGATTTAACACCCCAGTGAAGTAGGGGCAGACTTATAAAGCACTGCAGATGCCACTGTGGAGCTGGTTAAGGAGAATTGTATCTCCCACTGCATAAAAGTACATTTTAGGAGGCACTGGCAGACAGTGAACTCAATACAGAGAGGACATTTTCCAGCTTATAATCGAACGAGAAAAACACCCAAGTTCCGACCTAAATCGGGAGATGGACGTTTATCTCACAAAACCGAATAAAGCGGTATAATCGAAAGCCGATTTTTGGGCGTTTTCAACTGCACTCCGTCGCGGATGCGGACAAAGTTTATGGGGGCGTGTCAGAGGTGTGGCGAAGGCGGAACTGGGGCGTGGTTATCTGCCGAACAGAGATGGGCGCATTTCACAGATAATGGGACAAAAGTATGCGTTTTTAGCTAGAATTTAGGGCACTTTTCCTGGACCCTGTTTTTTTCACGAATAAGGCCCCAAAAAGTGCCCTAAATGACCAGATAACCACTGGAGGGAATCGGGGATGACCTCCCCTGACTCCCCCAGTGGTCATAAACCCCCTCCCACCTCAAAAAATGATGTTTCACAACTTTTTATTTTGACCCTCAAATGTCATACCCACCTCCCTGGCAGCAGTATGCAGGTCCCTGGAGCAGTTGTTAGGGGGTGCAGTGGACTTCAGGCAGGTGGACCCAGGCCCATCCCCCCCCTACCTGTTACAATTGTGCTGCTTAATGCTTAGTCGTCCAACCCCCCCCCCGAACCCACTGTACCCACATGTAGGTGCCCCCCTTCACTCCTTAGGGCTATAGTAATGGTGTAGACTTGTGGGCAGTGGGTTTTGAGGGGGATTTGGGGGGCTCTACACACAAGGGAAGGGTGCTATGCACCTGGGAGCTCTTTTACCTTTTGTTCTGTTTTTGTAAAAGTGCCCCCTAGGGTGCCCGGTTGGTGTCCTGGCATGTTAGGGGGATCAGTGCACTACGACTCCTGGCCCCTCCCACGAACAAATGCCTTGGATTTATTCGTTTTTGAGCTGGGCGATTTCATTGTCCATTATCGCTGAAAAGCAAAAACGCCCAGCTCATAACTTGGCGAATAAAACATGGACGTCTAATTTTTTCGAAAATACGTTTGGGTCCGCCCCTTCACGGACCCGTTCTCGGAGATAAACGCCCATGGAGATAGGCGTTTCTGTTCGATTATGCCCCTCTTTATCACCTAGAGCAGGTCAGCTGGTTGCCTAAGATGTCACATGAAAACCTCTTGATAGGATTTGTCAGTCTTAGGCTAATACCTCTTTACACTCTGACACTAATGCAGGCTGCCCTTAGCCCTTGAATGTCTTGCAAAACCATCTGGAAACATCCAGAAGTCATGTAAAAAAAATATTTAAAAAAAAAACCGAGAAATGTATCAAAATCAGAACTCTGTAACGAGTCCCCTGCTGACTGCAATGAGCATTACTACAAGGGGATTAATCTCTCTCCTTAATGCAAGACGACTGGAAGCCGGCAGCAAATGATAGCGGGCACACATTCCAATTACAAGAGCCCATTACGACGGGCTGTGGTACCGAGAGAAGGATCTTACCGGCTCCCCATCATGCAGCTTTGAAAGATAAATGCACAGCTGTCAATTGCTGAAAAATTAAATAAATTTCCCAGTTCGATGATAATATCCCAGAGTGAATACTGCATAGTGTTCTTATAATGTAATAGGAGCCTGCATTCAGGAGTGGCAAAACTACAAGTTATTACAGTATCCCAGTGCTCATCATAAGACTCCTTTGCCTTTGAAAGAATAGAGAGAGAAAACCCCAGGGAGCATGAAATCAGCTTTTCTATTTCTTTCAAAGCATTTTTAGGCACATTCTGCTAAATGGAAATAGTTGTTTTCAGCAATGTGTCCATTTTCTCTCTGTCCGTCCATCCATATGCATTAGTGCGTGTGTGAATTTGTGTGCCACTGAGGGTCACTGTAGGAGTTGATTTTATAAAAGGCTTGTAGGTATCTATTGCACCCATAAAATATTGCCCTGTTAGAAAGGGCTTGTGAAACAGTCAGTCAACACACTCAGTCACTAGCCCTGTACCATACAGATAGTAAACAAATAAATAAGATTATCAGAAAAACTAAGGGTTCCTTTTACTAAGCTGTGGTAAAAGAAAATGGCCTGCGGTAGTGTTGGCACATGTCTTGGGCGTACTGGGCCATTTTTTACTGCGGCTAAGAAAAAGGGCTTTTGTAATGGGCCGTGAAATGGGCATGCGCTGAAATTAAAACTAGCGTGTGCCTATTTGTGGCCTAAGCCCTTACTGCCACCCATCGACTTAGCGGTAAGGGATCACGCGCTACATGCACGGTAACCATCCAGTGTGCACCAACTGCTGATTACCGCCGGGAGTTTCCCTACGATAGAAAATAGAAAATGATTTTCTGCTGCAGGATTTGTCGTGCACCAAATTCAGAATTATCACCGGGATAGCACGTGCTACCCACGTGTTAGCCCTCCCACGCCTTAGTAAAAGGGCTCCCAAGAGCCTTAAATACAGCACCTGTGTTACTGTATCTAAATAGCTCTGTCCTTTCATTCATCTTGCCCAAGTAGGGCAGACTTATCCATTAAGCACAATAGCACAGTGCACAGGGCTTATGAAAATGTTTAACTTTTTTTTTTTACGTAAAAAGAATAAAAATGAAATAGAAGTTATTTATTTTCAAGCCTTGCCTTTCAGCCTGAAAACATACATAATAAATAGAATACAAATCCATAACATACAAATCAAATGCAAATAAAATATATATACAATTCAAATTAAAAGCTCAGTCATATATTAAATGCCAGTGAGGGAGGGGCCTACGAAGGCAAAAGTAATGAGTCCATACAAAGAGACTAAATATTGAGTGACGAGAGTGAAAAGTTATTTCATTCTGGATCTACTGAAAACAACTGCACTTAAAAGAAAAACATTCCTGAATATGAGACTAGATCTTAAAGAGCTAGGATTTAAATTTGGCCGCCAGTATCCCACATGGATGATTGTGACATATGCTAATAAAACAACTACCTATATTGATCCTGCTCTTCTACAAGATTTTATTGATAGACATAAAATGCAGTGAATATAATGTTATATTTTTAAACTGAATTAATCTTTCTTGGAATATTGGTCATGAACCTTTGATTTGCAGTATTAATAGTAACAGTATTTGCAGTAACAAATTTCAGGCAGATAAAGGTGAATTGCAGTTCACCTTTATCTGCCTGAAATATATATAAGAATATTCCTTGTCAAGATGACATAAAGGCATATTTTCAAAGCACTTAGCCTTCCAAAGTTCCATAGAAACCTATGGAACTTTGGGAGGCTAAGTGCTTTGAAAATGAGCCCGATATTGTTTTATACTTGATTAATTCTGTACCAGAAATGCTGACGTATTTTTCGTGAAGACATCAGGAAATACTATCTCAGGCTTGATCCTCTGATCCATGAGCTACCTCATATTTGTCCTGTTCTCATTGAACTAATACATACTGTATAGATTAGAAATGTTATGGGGGTGAATATTCTACATATGGCGCTGAAATAAAATCCATGCCAAAAAAAGTGCTATGGTATAAGCCACACAAAATCTAATGAAACACCATCAAATCTGTGCTACGCAACACTGTTGTGTGCCTTTACATACTATATAGTGGCCTATGATTTACGCTGGGGCGATGGTGATGAAGATTCATAATGGACCAGTTTGATGGAAAATTTAATGGAATGCTTGAGAGAGGGGGAGGATGGGAAGTGTGTATATGATGAGTTTGTGGAAGGGGGTAAAAAGGGGAAAATAGAGGCGGTGGAGGCAGGCTGGCAGGTTCGTTCTTGGAAAAGACACAACTAAAGAAGGGGTATAGATTGTTGTATTTTGAGCTCTGACTATGTATTATGTTATTGGAGCAGATTATAATATGGGGAAATTATTATTATTTTGCTATTTTCTGTCTTGTCATAAATAAAAATTATTCAGTCGTTAAAATCACATGTGGACTATGAGAAATTGCAGGAGAGCCTTACATGAGCGAAAGACTGGTATCCGGACAACAGATGAAATTTGATGTGAACAAGCGCAAACTGATGTACATAGGGAAGAATAATCCTAATTATAACTACTTGATATTAGGTTCCACATTCGAAGTCACCATCCAAGAAAATGATTTAGGGGTCAGTGTAGACGTGTACAAGTCTGCTGCCTAGTGGGCAGCACTGGCGCAAAACATAAACAGAATATTAGGAATTATGAGAAAAGGAACAGAGAATAAAACCAAGAATATCATAGTGCTTCTCTGTCTCCATGGTGCAACCGTGCCTGGACTACTGTGTGCAATTCTGGTTGCTGCAGGGCAAAAAAGATATACTGGAATGAGAAAAAGGTATGGAGGAAGGTGCAGGTGCCCAAAATAATTAAGGGCATGAACTCCTCATATGAGGAAAGGCTAAAGAGGATAGGGCTGTTCAGCTTGGAGGACAGCGGAGAGAAGATAGAAGTGCTGCCCACTCACATAACCCCTCTCTTCAAGGCACTTAAGTGGTTCCCTATCTGTTTCTGTATACAGTTCAAACTCTTCTTACTGACTTAAAATGCATTCATTCTACAGCTCCTCAGTATTTCTCCTCTCTAATCTCTTCCTACACCCCTCCCTGAGAACTCTGTTCATCTAGTAAGTACTACTACTACTACTATTTAGCATTTCTATAGCGCTACAATGCGTACGCAGCGCTGCACAAACATAGAAGAAAGACAGTCCCTGCTCAAAGAGCTTACAATCTAATAGACAAGCAAGACATAGGGGCTCAGGAAGTTTATTCCAGGCGTAGGGTGCAGCGAGACAGAAGGCGCGAAGTCTGGAGTTGGCAGTAGTGGAGAAGGGAACAGATAAGAAGGATTTATCCATGGAGCGGAATGCACGGGAAGGGGCGTAGGGAAGAACGAGTGTGGAGAGATACTGGGGAGCAGCAGAGTGAGTACATTTATAGGTTAGTAGAAGAAGTTTGAACAGGATGCCAACTCCAAACTTCTGGAATAGATTTCCTGAATCTGTAGGTCATGCATCCTGTTCAAGTCTAGGCTAAAAGCCCACATTTTGGATGCTGCTTTTTATCTCTTAACCCTGTATTCACTTGCTCAGTTTCCATATTTGTTTTAATCATTCCCATAGTAAAAAAGAAAACTCCCTAATCCTTTACTTGTCCTGTTTGTCTGTCTTGAATAAATTGTAAGCTCTATGAGCAGGGACTGTCTTATGTGTTTTGTGTACAGCGCTGCATACATCTAGTAGTGCTATGGAAATGATAAAGTAGCAGTAGTAGTAAACACAAATCCACTGTTTAACAGTTCAGATACTAGGGCAGTGTTTCCCAAGTGCGATCCTGGAGTAAACCCTTGCCAGTCAGGTTTTCAGGATACCCACAATGAATATGCATGAAAGAGATTTGCATATAATGGAGGCAGCATATGCAAATCAAGTTCATGCATATTCAATGTGGATATCCTGAAAACCTGACTGGCAAGGGGTACTCCAGGACTGGACTTAGGGAAACACTGGTCTAGGGCACACCATGAAGTTACAGAGTAATAGGGTGAAATTTAGTCCTACCTGTTAATTTCAGTTCCTTGAGTTGCGTTAAACCAGTCCAAACTTGAGGTGTACTTGGGAATGGGAACAGGAAGCCATGGGAATCCATGGTGTTAGTGTCAAAATAGTAATACTGCAGGGATGAGGGGGTGGATCAGAAGTGAATGGGAACAGGAGGGGATGGGGACCAGATTTTGTCCCCATGTGCACCTCAACTTGAAACTCCTGCCACCAGCACTGCACTCCATGTTAATAAGAATGTTCTTCTTGCATATTTAACAAAGTAATGCCTATTGTTTTGTCTTGAGTTTTAACAAGTTATAGGACTCATTTTATGTTTTGTTTGAATATACAAGATCTTTTAAATGTGAGTTGGGTTTGGCGATGGGAAAGAAAACTATGGGGATGGTGAGAGGACGAAAAAGAATTGACTAGGGACAGGTGGGGATAGAGACCAAATTATGTCCGCGTGCACCCCTCTAGTCCAAACCCCCATGTTATGTCCCCTGACCAGTAGATGGAGGTAGAAAAACAATTATATCACTGGTATAAGAAAGAGGTGCACCCTGGAGCTAATCAGTATTTCTCTACCTCCAGCCAGTGCAGGTTGGACTGCTGCAGCTGTTTCTGGTGTAGCCTGACTCCCTCAGCCACAGGTCAGGATCTCTGTTCTGTTAATTGAGGTCACAGGCTCAAACTTCTTTCCATTGCAACTTAAGGTCAATTACATTCAGGTACAATAGGTATTTTATAGTCTCTGGAGGGCTCACAATCTAGGGGCCCTGTTTACTAAAAAGGGCAAACTTTTTAGCACGCACTAAAAATTAGTGTGCACTAACGCTAGAGACACCCATAGGAATATATGGTTGTCTCTAGCATTAGCGCGCGCTAAAAAGTTAGAGTGCCTACAGCGTGGCTTAGTAAACAGAGCCCTAAGTTTGTACCTGAGGCAATGGGAGGGTTAAGAGACTTGTCCAAGATCAAAAGGGACTGCAGTGGGATTTGATCCCTGGCTTCCCTGCTACTTAGCCTGGGTTTTTTTTTTGTCTTTTTTTGCAATATTAATTTTTATTTGTGAACAATGAAATACATAGCATTAACAGATACATGGGGGAAAAAAAAGCTCTTGGTAATGAGCCAGTACCACCAAAGCAGAAAAGTGGTACACACAGAACATGTGAATTTCGCTGCGTAACAAGTAACCGAGGTCAAGCAGAGAAAACTAAACATCAAGCTCACTGTGTATACATCCTTGTCACATTTTCATTAGAATGCCCCCACTCAATCATCTCTTCCCACTCACACCTGACATCCACATGACCCACATATCCCCTCAACAAGCATCCCTCCCATAAACTCTCTAGACATATACCCTATGCAAACACTGGTTAGGTGCCAAGTTTTCATCTATATTTCTGCTATCCAGACTAGAGATTTGCACGGGAACGCAGTTCGTGGGAATCCAGCGGAATCCGTGGGGATGGAAGCAACTCCTGTGGGGATCCCATGGGGATGGACACAGCTTCTGCGGGGTTTCCCATGGGAATGGAAGCAGTTCCTGCGGGGTTCCCGTGGAAGTGTACGCTGCACTTCTGCCAGACTCTCACCTACCGAGTACCAAGTTCTTTGAGTGCTGTCTCCTCCTCCTTTCTTTAACAGCAGTTGTGGAAAGTCTGCATTAAAGAGATGGTAGAGACACAAATGGTGACAGAATTCAAAAAGGCATGGGAAGAATACAGAGGATCCCTAATTAGAAATGGAAGTTATTAAAAACCTAAACTTAAACGGCTGCATGTGTGTGGATGTGTCGAGTGATGCTTAGATGGTGACTCCGGCTGTGATGAACTAGGGCTGAGACCGAGCAGACTTGTAATGTCTGTGTCTCATGTACGGCAATCTGGTTTAGGATGGGCTGGAAAGGGCTTAGACAGCAACTTTAGTGGCTGCAACATAAGGACAGTGCTGGATAGACGTTTACGGTCTGTGTCCCGCAAATGAGAAGATGAATAGGCTGGCGTGGGCTTCGACGGCTACTCCAGCAGTTGGAAAAATGACAGGGCCGGGTGGACTTCTAAGGTCTATGTCCCAGAAACGCCAAAGAAAGACCATAATCAAGTATATATTTTTTATTTATTTTTCTTACATTTGTACCCCGCACTTCCCCACTCATAGCAGGTTCAATGCGGCTTACATATTATATACAGGTACTTATTTGTACCTGGGGCAATGGAGGGTTAAGTGACTTGCCCATTCCTTGTTGATTTAATCATGAATCGATAATGAGTGTGACTATTGGGCAGACTGGATGAACTGTTCAGGTTTTTATCTGCTGTCACTTACTATGTTACTATTAATTCTCTCTGCTCCCAGGCTGATGCACAGACCTCAGCTCTGACACAGGCATGAGCATCAGCTGTCACCTGATCTACTTTCGCGTGCATGTGGCGACCTCTTAGCACACAGTGCCAGTGAATCAGAGACAAGCCTTACATGTGCACACCAGAGTGTTCCAAGTTCCAACTTCTGTTCCTTCTTTGCCTGCAGTGCTGCAGTTCAAACCCAGAGAGAGACAGAGAACTGACCAGAAGGTTTTTTTTATGCACCATTAAATTCTTGTGGGACTGAGTGGGGGCAGGTTAAAGTCTTGTGGGGATGGGTTAAATTCTTGCGGGGACAGGTAGGGATGGGTAAGATTCCAGTGGGGACGGGTAACAGTTCTGTCCCCTTGCAACTAATCCAGACAAGGCTTAGGAGAACTCACACTATGCCGAGGACCCCTCCAGATAATGCTCCCATAGACTAATGCTATCTAAGGCGATCTGGAGTATTCCGTTTCCTTTTCCCTCTCCGAACTTCATGAGCTGCAACATCCCACATGATTCCAAAGATCTACTGGAGGGCTGTCTTCCGAGTCTAATGCTCTAACCATCACTCATTGCATCATTAAGCTCCAGAACTCATTGACAGAAGATGTGGTAAAAAAAACCGTTAGTGTAGCTGTGTTTTTAAAAGAGGGTTGAACTTAAATTTAAAAATTAATGAAAAAAAATATAACAATTCTCCTTACAAACGTATCACAAAATAATAGATAATTTAATATCTACTAAATCAAATTTTATTGTACCAAAATCACAATATCACACATAAACAATCTTAATAAAATACACCTTCCCCTTCTCCCCTAAGCATAAAATTTTTGTTCCTTGGACTCAGAAAACATCTAAATAAAGATTAGAGAGCTCATACTCGAACTCAATCTAAGAATGAAAGATTGTCATGAAATGTATACACTGATCTTGTTGCTGCAGCACAACTTGTAGATGTCATTCCAATATTGACAAATGAATCCAACATTTTTTTTATCCCAAACTCAGTCACTTTATCCAAAGACACTCTGTTGTCCTAGGAAACTATTGTAATGTTCCACCTTATGCTATCATGAAATAAAACTGAATATCAGTAAAACAGCTTAAAAAATTATTGTAGCTGATAGAAACAGCAATAATAAACTCTGTATGTTGTGCTAATGTTTCTACATTGTGCTACAGAAGACAGTAATACATTGCCAAATCTCAGTGAAGATATCCTGTTTCCTGATGGGTTCATGTTAACTGTTGTTGTAACCTACCTTGGGAAGACTGGTGTTATAAAGATGGAATATATTGAAATTAAATGGAAGTAAAATTAAACTCTCCTTTCATTGGGGCACATGGAATCACATCTTCACTTCATCTGTTTTGCAGAAGTTTTCATGTTAGATATACAAATGGATTATTGTGTTTTGAGCATGTTTCAGGGACAAGTGGTTTTATAAATCAAAATAATAAAAATAAATAAATATTTGGTTTCATGCAGATCTCTCATTTGTTGAAATATAATTAAGAGCCCCTTTTACAAAGGCACACCAAAAAGTGGCCTGCGGTAGTGTGGATGTGTGTATTGGATGCTCGCTAGACCATTTCTCCACCGTATCTGGAAAAAATGGGGGGGGGGGGTTGGAGGAGGGGGCCTGGAAATGGACATATGACAAAATGAAAACCAGCACACGTCTATTTACAGCCTGAGACCTTAACTCTAACCAATGACTTAGAGGTAAGGGCTCATGCGTTACCCGTGTGATAACCGACCAGCGCACGCCAACTGCCAGGAATGCCCCCACAGTAGATAATAGAAAATTATTTTCTACTGCGGGTTTTCAGCACATGCCAAACTTGGAATTATCACCAAGTGCACGTGCTAGCCGGGCAGTAATGCTGATTTGACATATGCTGCATGCATGCAGGCCCTTATGTGCCTTCGACAAAGGGCCCCTAAATTGGCTTATATTTTGTTCTTGTGATGACTTATTCTGTGCCAAAACTGAAAACTCTTCCCTCTTCTATCTGGTCGATAATAAAAGGAGCTCACATCATAAACACTATCTACCCTAAAAGGTTGTTTTGTGGCTGTACATGAGGAATTGTGATATCATATTTGTGTGTGTTGTGTGTTTTTATTCCTAGTCATGCATCCAAAAGTTATATAATCCTTTCAAGAAAGTCAATTAATCGTTTAACTTATTAGTAGAACATAACCACAAAGGCATGATATAGTTGTATTTTCAATATAATAATACTAGAGCCCAGCTAAGGAACAGGTTACTTTGAGTTAGTCTTCACTGAACCAAACTTGCTTTTCTTGTGCCATCACCATCCAATTAGATAGGCAGTGCCTTAAAAGGTGGAGGATAAATGATTTTTTCAAACTGACATTTATATCCCACATTATCCCAAGCAACTTCGAGCTCAATGTAGCTTACATTTGAAAATACAGTGAGACAGAATAATAGAATTCCGTAACATTATGGGAGTAAGTCGATGGATATGTCTGAAACAGTTAACAAAGATGAGATTACCATATATACTCAACTGGGCATCTTAAAAGTCTGTCCTTTAATGATGCCGCATGTTCAGAAATCATAGCCATAAGTATGAACAGTTATTCAAACATTATCACATGCACACATCAGAACAAGCATCCATACACACAATGCAAAAGTAAACAACACAGTTTATTCCACATTGTTTCACAACCCTTACGTTGCGCCTTGCTTTGGTTTTAACAAGCGATACCATACCCAGTCTAAACTGAATTGCAATGATTTTGCTGCATACTTTGCCAATAAAATTAAAAGTCTCCGCCAGGATTCACTGGCAATCTCACCCAGTCTCCAACCACTCAACCAGGGGTGCACAAACTCGCCCCCTCCTGACAGAGACGGATGGGACACTTTTAACCCAATGACAGAGGAGAGCCTTGACAAATTCTTAAGAGACCTTCGACAAACTATCTGCTCCCTCGATCCCTGCCCATCAAAAATAATGCAGCAGGCAAGTATGGGCCTCTTAGAGGGCACCACAAAAATTGTGAACACCTCTCTAACGGGCAGCTACCAACAGCATTAAAAAGGGCAATGGTCCACCCTCTGCTGAAGAAAAACAACCTTGATCAGGACAAACTTGAAAATTACAGGCCAGTATCCAACATCCCGTTTCTTGGGAAACTCATAGAACAAACAGTCTGTGTTCAACTTAATGACTGGTTAGAAAAGAGAAACTGGCTAGATCCATGTCAATCTGGATTCAGACCTGGTTATGGTACAGAAACGGTCCTTGTATCCCTACTAGATGATCTTCACAGAAACCAAGACAAGGGATTCACCTTGATGTTAGTATTGCTTGATTTTTCTGCAGCTTTTGACACCATGGATCATGATATCATGCTTGCACGACTGACAGAACCAGGTATCAATGGAACAGTACTTACTTGGATTCAGATCCTACCTATCAGACAGGCAACAATCCATAATATTTAGCAGCAACTCATCACCACCATGGACACTGACCTGCGGGGTACCACATGGATCGATACTGTCACCTATTCTGTTCAACATCTACCTCAAACCACTAGCTGAGCTGATTCGGTCAATGGACACTCAGTTCTACATCTATGAAGATGATGTGCAGCTACTCATACCAATTGAACCTGACTTACCTACAGCCTTGAATAAACTGATCACTTGTCTAACATCAATTCAAGAATGGGCTAAACACAACAAACTTTGCCTGAACCCAAATAAAAACGAGCTTCCTGGGTCCCTATCACAAGTGGATTCATAGCAGACATCAAAATCCCTTTTGGGAAGTATGAACTACCCCTCAAATCACAAGTCAGAAACCTTGGAATACAGTTAGATTCAACACTTACTCTGATTCCCCAAATCCAAGCAACCTTCAAGAGCTGCTTCTACTATTTGCGACAGTTACGCTACCTCTCTCCTTACATCCAGAAGGTAAATCTTATCCCAATTGTACATGCCATGATAACTTCACTGGATTACTGTAATGCACTATACAATGGTCTGACTACAAAGGGCCTGAACCAGCTCCAGTTGATTCAGAATGCAGCAGCAAGACTCATAGAAGGTTGCAAGCGACGTGACGATATCACACCATGGCTACCAGTACAATACAGGGCTAAATTTAAAACTCTATGTCTGATCTTCAAGGCCCTGAAAAATAGGATGATCCTCCACATACCGCCAAGGACACTAAGGTCCTCCCAAGGACTTTCACAAACCACACCCTCTCCAAAAGACATTACACGATGTGATACCCGCAAGTGAGCCTTCTCTGGAGTAGCCTCCACACTCTGAAATGCACTGCCTGAAAGGCTCTGCTTAACACAAGACTAACTCTACTTCAGGAAGCATGTGAAAGCTTGGCTCTTCAACCAGGCCTTTACTGGAAGAAGTAACTAACTCACTAGTCTCACTCACACACACAAGGAGTACTCAGGCTGCATATACTGCAGCAGGACATGTTTATCTACTCCTACTCTAGCTGAGATAACATTTAACCATTTCTCTGACCTCATGTGCAACTTTCTTTAAATCAATCACCTTACTTTCTAACTCTTCCTACTTTCTTACCCTTCTATATGTTACATCTTTGCTTTACCCTTCGCTGTCACGTATAATGTTCTATTACGTATTGTGTTAACATTGTAAATAGTATACCATTTTGTTTTTGAATATTTTTACTGCTGTGTCTATTGCTCATGCTTGATCTATTCTTACTGTACATGGCCTCGAGTGAATTCCTTCAAAAACTTGGTAAATAAATCCTAATAAATAAATAAATAATGCACACGTAAGGTCTGGATAAATGAATTAAAACAAAGTTTAAAGCAAATGCCTGTTATATGTAATTCTTGGTAGCAATAATGAAACAGTGATGGAATATTTACATAGCAGGAAGCCAACAGATTTATTTTCCACTGAACATAATTAATTTTGTATGAACTTGGCAGTTTATAGTGTGCTGCTGGCTACTGTATTTTTGGGGTGCATTGTTTGCCTTCAAAATAAAATCACACTCATCTATATACAAACACATAGCCAGGCGACAACCTTTTACAACCACACAGACTTGAAGAAGAAATAAATATATACAACAGAACTGGGCAATGCTGGCAGATTTAGACTGACTCTGGACAGAACTGCATGAAGGAAGCCCTTCCCTCATTATTCATATATTTATAATATACCACTGCATTCTACAAAACAAGAATGAACGAGTTCCCACATACCATCTTTTTCTTTTGATGTACATGCAGGAAAAAAACCAGATGTTAAATGCTACAATTAAGGTTTAAAACAACCCATGTACTTATAACTAGAAAATCTGAATGATGAGCACCATGATGTTTTGGTGGCCCTTTACTAGGTGAAAACATATATGAACGAATACAACACCTGCAAGGGTGCTAGGGCGTCCCTATAACCAGCCCCTCCAAATGACACACTGTCCAAATCCGTATGGTTGCACATGCTGGCATGTTTGAAAATAAAGAACAACATGGATGCAGCAGCGGATAGGTTTGCTTGCTTTGATTTGGGTGTATGGGGATGACGGCTACGCCAGTTCAACTTTTTGACGTTATGCCATCTCCCGTTCTCAATCTAACCTCTTTCATCAACGCACTACTGTAGCCACGCCCCTACTCCTTCCCTCGCTTCCTACCCACAGCAAAAAATAGTTACCTGTAACGGTGGTTCTCTATGGACAGTAGATCATCTAGCCACACAGTTGAAGCGTCGCCCCAGTGACGTCACCGACCCGGTCCTTCTCAAAGCACAGAAAACTCAAACGGAGTTCTCTACGCAGGTCCCTGCCTTCCCACCACTAATAGCCACTATATATATTGAATGCTCAATCATCCCGCCTTAGTTCATGAAAAAGCTGGTGGCAACTCTGGATGGGAGGGTGGGTCTGTGTGGCTAGATGATCTACTGTCCACGGAGAACCACCGTTACAGGTAACTATCTTTTCTCCATGGACATCGATCATCTTGCCACACAGTTGAAGACTCCCAAGCTATAAAAGGGAACAGTCCAAACAAGAGTACCAAACATGTTTCCTTGAAGTGGAGGAGGTGGTGAGTTGACGCCTCCAATTAATGATGTTGCAGTCTACTGAATAGGAATCCAGAATATAATAGTGTTTTGTAAAAAAAAAAACCCCAAAACTAGATCTATTTTCTTTTAGTATTATCTAGTAAAAATGTGTCGAAAGAACTCCTGATCGCCATATAGTTCTTCTTCTATGTGCTGAGATAAGGAATGTTTGAACAGAATGGTAACGATCAGTACAGCCCTAGTAGGAAAATGGTAGACTTAGTCCACTGAGAAAAAAGATGTCCTATGAGACAGGAGGTCAAAGGATGTAGTGCAAAGCAAAATATAGATAACTAGTAAAAAAAGGCCCATTTCTGAAACGAATGAAACGGGCGCTAGCAAGGTTTTCCTGGGAGTGTGTATGTTTGAGAGAGAGAGCCAGAATCAATGTGCGGGTGTGTGACAGAGTGAGACTGTCTGTGTGGCAGTGTGTGTGAGAGAATGAGAGTATGTGACAGGGCCCCCTCCCCTGTTCCTAATGCCCCTCACCCTGTTCCCTCCCCTCCTTTTCCTCCTCCTTCCCACACTTTGGGTTCCTTAAGGCTTTCAAAAGTCTATGTACCCCCGTGGCCCTAACGCCCAGTATCCGGATACCCCACCGCTTTCCTCCTCACCCCTCCCCCAAGATGTATTACTTTCACGTCCTTCATTTTTTTTTTTTTAAGTGTCCTATTTACCCTGTGTACAAATGCCTGGCATTCAGATTGTGTTCCTCTCGTAAATTTTCATTTCTTTCATTCATTCAGAACTTGCCCCCCTCCATGAACACTTTTGGTTCCTTCAGTCTTTTAAAACTCTCCTGTGTGCTAATGGCCAGCATTGAGATTGTTTTCCTGTCCCAAATTTGCATGTCTTTCAGTCATTCACAACTCCCCCCACCCCTTCTCCAGTTTAACACTTTCATTTCCTTCAGTCTTTTAAAACTCTCCTATCTACCCTGTGTCCTAATGGCCAGCATTCAGATTGTTTTCCTTTCCCAAATGTTCATGTCTTTCAGTCGTTCAGAACTCCCCCCTCCCCCCATTTAACACTTTCGGTTCCTTCAGTCTTTTAAAACTCTCCTGTGTCCTAATGGCCAGCACTCAGATTGTTTTGCTTTGCCAAATTGTCACTGATGTCACTGAGGTCAGTGCGTGCCTGCCTAGCAGACCACTTCCAGCAGGCATGGGCCCAGGCACATCCTGTTGGAGGTGAGAATTATTATATAGGAAAAGGATAAATATATAGAGAGATATGAGTTCCTGTGCTAACCAACCCAACATTAGGGAAATGGGCAGCATATTGGTAACAGACAATGCTGGAGTAAGAAGGAATGTAGCAACAGCTGGAGTTAAGAAAACCATAGGTGAGTGCAAAGAAGCATCATGATGCCGAAGTTGTATTTATTTATTTATTTGTTACATTTGTATCCCACATTTTCCCACCAACTTGTAGACTCAATGTGGTTTACATAGTACCGGAGAGGCGTTTGCTGACACCGGTGTGAACAAATACAAAGTGATGTTGTGGTAGGTAAAGTTTGTGTGGCACAGCCACATTAGGGAATCGTACAGCGGGAGAGTTGTGTTATGTCCATTACGTACTTTAGTTTTGTTGTGTTGCAGAGATCAGGCATTTAAGTTGGATCGTTAGGGTATGCCTTTTTAAACAGGTTAGTTTTTAGTTAGATGGTTGTAAGTAGTTTTCAAGGCTCTCGGTAATGCGTTCCACAGTTGTGTGCTTATGTAGGAAAAACTGGATGTGCAAGTTGATTTGTATTTTAGTCCTCTGCAGCTTGGGTAGTGCAGATTTAGATATGTTCGTGTTGATTCAGATGTGTTTCTAGCTGGTAAGTCGATCAAGTCTGTCATGTATCCTGGGGCTTCACCGTAGATAATTTTGTGAACCAGGGTACAGATTTTGAAAGCAATGCGTTCTTTGACTGGGAGCCAGTATAGTTTTTCACGGAGGGGTTTTGCGCTTTCGAATCATGTCTTTCCAAATATAAGTCTGGCTGCCATGTTTTGAGCGGTCTCAAGTTTCTTTAAGGTTTGTTTTTTTCATCCTGCATAAATGCCATTGCAGTAGTCGACAGTAGTCGACGTGGCTTAGTACCATTGACTGTATCAGGTTGCGAAATGTATCCCTCAGGAAGAATTGTTTCACGCGTTTCAGTTTCCACATTGAGTGGAACATTTTCTTTGTTGTGGATTTCACTTGGCTCTCTAGTGTTAAGTTGCGGTCCATTGTAACGCCAAGGATTTTCAGGCTTTCTGAGATAGGGAGGGTGTTGATACTTGTGGGGTTGTCTGTGCTGTGTTGGGATGTGAGGATGAGGCAATGTGCTTTTTCTTGAGTTTCAGTTGAAATGCATTTGCCCATGAGTCCATGATGTTATATACTGTATATATAAGTACATAAGTAATGCCATACTGGGAAAAGACCAAGGGTCCATCGAGCCCAGCATCCCATCCACGACAGCGACCAATCCAGGCCAAGGGCACCTGGCAAGCTTCCCAAACGTACAAACATTCTATACATGTTATTCCTGAAATTTTGGATTTTTCCAAGTCCGTTTAGTAGCGGTTTATGGACTTGTCCTTTAGGAATCCGTCCAACCCCTTTTTAAACTCTGCTAAGCTAACCGCCTTCACCACTTTCTCCGGCAACGAATTCCAGAGTTTAATTACACGTTGGGTGAAGAAAAATTTTCTCCGATTTGTTTTAAATTTACTATACTGTAGTTTCATCGCATGCCCCCTAGTCCTAGTATTTTTGGAAAGCGTGAACAGACGCTTCACATCCACCTGTTCCACTCCACTCATTATTTTATATACCTCTATCATGTCTCCCCTCAGCCGTCTCTTCTCCAAGCTATATAGCCCTAGCCTCCTTAGTCTTTCTTCATAGGGAAGTCGTCCCATCCCCGCTATCATTTTAGTCGCCCTTCGCTGCACCTTTTCCAATTCTACTATATCTTTCTTGAGATGCGGCGACCAGAATTGAACACAATACTCAAGGTGCGGTCGCACCATGGAGCGATACAATGGCATTATAACATCCTCACACCTGTTTTCCATACCTTTCCTAATAATACCCAACATTCTATTCGCTTTCTTAGCCGCAGCAGCACACTGAGCAGAAGGTTTCAGTGTGTTATCGACGACGACACCCAGATCCCTTTCTTGGTCCGTAACTCCTAACGTGGAACCTTGCATGACGTAGCTATAATTCGGGTTCTTTTTTCCCACATGCATCACCTTGCACTTGCTCACATTAAACATCATCTGCCATTTAGCCGCCCAGTCTCCCAGTCTCGTAAGGTCCTCTTGTAATTTTTCACAATCCTGTCGCGATTTAACGACTTTGAATAACTTTGTGTCATCAGCAAATTTAATTACCTCGCTAGTTACTCCCATCTCTAAATCATTTATAAATATATTAAAAAGCAGCGGTCCTAGCACGGACCCCTGAGGAACCCCACTAACTACCCTTCTCCATTGTGAATACTGCCCATTTAACCCCACTCTCTGTTTCCTATCCTTCAACCAGTTTTTAATCCACAATAGGACATTTCCTCCTATCCCATGACCCTCCAATTTCCTCTGTAGCCTTTCATGAGGTACCTTGTCAAACGCCTTTTGAAAATCCAGATACACAATATCAACCGACTCCCCTTTGTCCACATGTTTGTTCACTCCTTCAAAGAATTGAAGTAAATTGGTCAGGCAAGATTTCCCCACACAAAAGCCATGCTGACTCGGTCTCAGTAATCCATGTCCTCGGATGTGCTCTGTAATTTTGTTTTTAATAATAGCCTCTATCATTTTCCCCAGCACCGACGTCAGACTCACCGGTCTATAATTTCCCGGATCTCCCCTGGAGCCTTTTTTAAAAATGGGCGTTACATTGGCCACCTTCCAATCTTCCGGTACCACGCTCGATTTTAAGGATAAGTTGCATATCACTAGCAGTAGCTCCACTAGCTCGTTTTTCAGTTCTATCAGTACTCTAGGATGAATACCATCCGGTCCAGGAGATTTGCTACTCTTCAGTTTGCTGAACTGCCCCATTACGTCCTCCAGGTTTACCGTGAAGTCAGTAAGTTTCTCCGACTCGTCCGCTTGAAATACCATTTCCGACACCGGTATCCCACCCAAATCTTCCTCGGTGAAGACCGAAGCAAAGAATTCATTCAGTCTCTCCCCTACGTCTTTGTCTTCCTTGATCGCCCCTTTTACCCCTCGGTCATCCAGCGGCCCAACCGATTCTTTTGCCGGCTTCCTGCTTTTAATATACCGAAAAAAATTTTTACTATGTTTTTTTGCCTCTAATGCTATCTTTTTTTCATACTCCCTCTTGGCCTTCTTAATCTGCGCCTTGCATTTGCTTTGACACTCCTTATGCTGTTTCTTGTTATTTTCAGACGGTTCCTTCTTCCATTTTCTGAAGGCGTTTCTTTTAGCCCTAATAGCTTCCTTCACCTCACTTTTCAACCAGGCCGGGTGTCTTTTGGACTTCCGTCTTTCTTTTCTAATTCGCGGAATATGTATGGCCTGGGCCTCCAGCATGGTATTTTTGAACAGCGTCCACGCCTGTTGTACAGTTTTTACTCTCTCAGTTGCCCCCCTAAGTTTTTTTTTTACCGTTCTTCTCATTTTATCATAGTCTCCTTTTTTAAAGTTAAACGCTAACGTATTTGACTTTCTGTGTACAGTTACTTCAAGGTCGATGTCAAAACTGATCATATTATGGTCACTGTTATCAAGCGGCCCCAGTACCATAACGTCCCTCACCAGATCATGCGCTCCACTAAGGACCAAGTCTAGAATTTTTCCTTCTCTCGTCGGCTCCTGCACCAGTTGCTCCATAAAGCTGTCCTTGATTTCATCAAGGAATTGTATCTCTGTAGCGTGTCCCGATGTTACATTTACCCAGTCTATATTTGGATAATTGAAGTCACCCATTATTATCACATTGCCCATTTTGTTCACGTCTCTGATTTCTTTTATCATTTCTGTGTCTACCTGCTCATCCTGGCGAGGCGGACGGTAGTACACTCCTATCACCATTTTTTTCCCTTTTATACATGGAATTTCAACCCACAGTGATTCAAAGGTGTGATTTGTGTCCTGCTGAATTTGTAATCTATCTGAGTCAAGGCTCTCGTTAATATACAATGCTACCCCTCCACCAGTCCGGTCAACCCTATCATTACGATATACTTTGTACCCCGGTATGACAGTGTCCCACTGGTTATCCTCCTTCCATCAGGTCTCAGTAATGCCTATTATATCCAATTTTTCATTTAGTGCAATATATTCCAACTCTCCCATCTTATTTCTTAGACTCCTAGCATTTGCATATAGACATTTCAGAGTATGTTTGTTGTTATCTGCATGATGCTTAGTACCTGACACTATTGATTTGACATCTTTTGTCTGATCTTTAGTTGGATTTAAGGGCACCTGGCCTACCACGGTCTGTTGTGCAACCTCACTATCCAGAAACCCTATCTTCCCTGTTTGTGAGGTATCTTTGCAAGATACCTTTTCCCGAACCATGCGCTTT
The DNA here is from genome assembly GCF_901765095.1 of Microcaecilia unicolor. Classification (NCBI taxonomy): domain Eukaryota; kingdom Metazoa; phylum Chordata; class Amphibia; order Gymnophiona; family Siphonopidae; genus Microcaecilia; species Microcaecilia unicolor. The sequence continues at coordinate 177,271 of NW_021963064.1, read as the reverse complement.
TGAGCGACTGTCGGCCTTCCCCCCATTTCTAGTTTAAAAGCTGCTCTATCTCTTTTTTAAATGCCAACGCCAGCAGCCTGGTCCCACCCTGGTTAAGGTGGAGCCCATCCTTTCGGAATAGGCTCCCCCTTCCCCAGAATGTTGCCCAGTTCCTAACAAATCTAAAACCCTCCTCCCTGCACCATCGTCTCATCCACGCATTGAGACTCTGGAGCTCTGTCTGTCTCTTGGGCCCTGCACGTGGAACAGGTAGCATTTCAGAAAATGCTACCCTAGAGGATCTGGATTTGAGCTTTCTACCTAGGAGTCTAAATTTGGCTTCCAGAACCTCTCTCCCACATTTTCCTATGTCATTGGTACCCACATGTACCAAGACAGCGGACTCCTCCCCAGCACTATCTAAAATCCTATCTAGGTGACGCGTGAGGTCCGCCACCTTCGCACCAGGCAGGCAAGTCACCAGGCGATCCTCACGTCCACCAGCCACCCAGCTATCTATATGCCTAATGATAGAATCACCAACTACAACAGCTGTCCTAACCTTTCCCTCCCGGGCAGCACTTGGAGACATATCCTCAGTGCGAGAGGATAGTACATCCCCTGGTGGGCAGGTCCTGGCTACAGGAGTACTTCCTACTTCACCAGGGTGATGCTCTCCTTCTAGGAGACCTCCCTCCTCCAAGGTAGCACAAGGGCTACTAGACTGGAGGTGGGACCTCTCTACAACATCCCTGTAGGTCTCCTCTATGTACCTCTCTGTCTCCCTCAGCTCCACCAAGTCTGCTACTCTAGCCTCAAGAGAACAGACACGTTCTCTAAGAGCTAGGAGCTCTTTGCATCGGGCGCAAACATATGACATCTCACCAACTGGGAGATAATCATACATGTGACACTCAATGCAAAAGACTCAATGCAAGCTGAACTTGATTTCGTTGGTGATTTCTGTCAATTTAGTATTGTAAGGAATGTATATTGTGACATCGTCTGCATAGATGAAAGGGTTGAGGCCTTGGTTGGATAATGACTTGGCTAATGGGGTCATCATTAGGTTGAATAGGATCGGAGATAGCGGTGATCCTTGTGGTACTCCACAGTCTGCTTTCCACGGTGATGATATGTTTGAGTTTGATTTTACTTGATATGCTCTTGTGGTTAGGAAATCCTTGATCCAACTAAGTATATTTCCACGAATCCCGAAGTTATCTAGTAATCTTATTAATGTATTATGGTTTACCAAGTCAAATGCACTGGACATGTCAAATTGGAGGAGAAGGATGTTTTTGGCCTATTGCTATTTCCTGCTTGAATTTGGCAAGGAGAGTGAGTAGTACTGTTTCAGTGCTGTGGAGGGGGCGAAATCCTGACTGTGATTCGTGTAGTATTGAGAATTTGTTTATATAATCTGCAAGTTGTTTGGTTACCATGCTTTCCATCAATTTGACTACTAACGGGATAGATGCTACTGGTTGGTAGTGATTTCGTTTGTATTTTTCTTGGTATCGGGGTGAGTAGGATATTGCCATTTTCCTTGTGGAAGAGACCTTGCTGAAGCATGTCATTTAGGTGAGATGTGAGGTCTGCTATGAAGCGGTCAGGGGCAGATTTCATTAGGTAGCTGGGACAGGTATCAAGTTTGCAGTGAGTGTTGGAGAACCTGCTAAGCGCTTGGGTAACTGTTTCGACGGTGAGGAGGGCAAAGTTTGACCAGGTACGATCAGATGGGTATTCTCCAATGGTTGGGTCCAGCTCATTAAGGAAGTTTTCGATGTCAGTGTTGTCCTGAGGTAGCGTGTTGCATAGGTTTACAATTTTTTCATTGAAATACTTAGCAAGTTTATCTGCAGATGGGACGTCTGAATTCGTTGTAGTGACCAAGTTGGTGTCTAGAAGTCTGTTCACGAGTTGGTATAATTTCTTCATGTCTTTGTAATCTGTCCCTATTTTAGCTTTATAGTATGATCTTTTGGTCTGTCTTAGTGTGTATTTGTATTTTCTTTGTATTTGTTTCCATGCGTTGAGTGTATGTTCATCTTTTGTTTTTTTTCCATACTTGTTCTAGTTTTCTGGATTGAGGTTTTAGCTTTTTCAGTTCGTCGTTGAACCATGGTATCGAGTTGTGCTTACGTGAGGTTCTTGTTCGTAAGGGTGCTATTTCATCTAGTATGCTTTTGCATCTTTTATCCCATTCTAAGAGGTAGTATGCGGAGTCTGTTTGTGCTGTCCATTCGTTGCTGTATATCAGTTGCCAGAATGTTTTTGTGTCTACTTGACCTCTTGTGTTGTAGGATGTGTGTTCTTGTATTCGGTGTAAGCCTTTCTTCCACCAGTGTAGGGATAAGTTTAGTTTGTAGTGATCGGTCCAGGGTATTTCTGTCCGTTTAATATCTGTTATTATTAAGTTTTGGTCTGTTGAAAGTTTGTGTGAGATGAGATCGAGTGTGTGCCCTTTGACATTGGTTGCTTGCATTTGTGGCCATTTGAGATCCCATAGATGGAGGAATTCCTTACAATCTCGTGCGTTGATGGAGTTTGAGTCTTCTAAGTGAAGGTTGATGTCTCCTAGTACTAGTATATTGGAGTTGGTTACACATGTGTTGAGAAATGAAGTCCATGAAGTTGGTCTGGCCTTCGTTCCAATTGCCTGGAGGTCTATAAAACAAGACACAATTCAGATGATTGCTTAGGGTTTTGTTGTGCATTTTGATTGAGGCAATTTCAAATTGAGGCGTTATGGACTCGGCGGTGGTACAGTGGGATTGATAGATTAGTGCTATGCCTCCGCTTCTCTTTTCCTTTCTGGTCCAGTATATGATTTTGTATCCTGGAGGGCACAGGTCTAGGATTATAGGGTCCTTTTGGTCATGGATCCAGGTTTCATTGATGAAAAGTAGATCAAGGTTTTCCGACATAATCCAGTCTGTTAGTATTGCTGTTTTGTTTGCAGCGGATCTGGCGTTGATGTAGCCCACTTGGATTGTTTGGTATGGTCTTCTGTGTTTTGTGTGGACTTTTATTAGTTGTCGTTCCTTTGTTAAGATGAGTTTGTTAGGACCCTACTTTCCCTTCTGTTGTGGTTGTCCGATGTTGGTGTTCTTCCTTTGTTTAAGATGTCAGTTTGATGAGGTGTGGTGTATCTGATCAGTCTGTGATGATTGTGTAGTTTGGGTATAATGTTACTTTCTGTAAGTGGGGTGGTTAGTGTTAGGTGGATCAGTGTTAACGAGTAGATTATTAGGAGTAGTTTGAAGGTATTCATTTTGGTTTTGGTTCACTGTGGGCTACTAATGAGAATGTGTTCTGATGATTGGGTGCATGATAGGACTTTGTTCTTTGGTAAGGAGTCTGCTGTTTTGGTCTTGTGTGAATTTCAGCTTGCCTTTCAGTTGTGAGGTCAGTATTGGATCCGGTTTCAATGATACACAACTCTGAGAGCCCTGTCAGTGTAATTATGTACTTATCTTTAGTAAACAGGCTTCTAGGTGTACACTAACTATCCTGTGGCATTCTGAATTAGCTAATATTTTCTTCTGAAAAGGTTAAAGTGCACTGGCACTGCTCTTCAAAAGCTTAAGGAAAGACAGGGTGGCTTCTTCCACATAGAGGCGCAGAGGCCGGCAGAAGGTGCGCAGGTCCAGCAGCGGGTAGCAGATGAGTTGGCCAGGCCCGTGGAAGGTGACCAGCTCGCTGCGGTGGAAGTCGGCGCCCAGCCACCACAGCCGGGCCTCCTCGATCTGCAGGTAGGGCCCGCGCCACAGCCCCACCGTTATTTAATTTGAATAGCATTTATATGTATAATCTCACAATTGTCAATATAAATTTTGCTATTCTGACTAGAATGTAGAACTTGGTGTATATATGAAAATGGTGCTAAGTAAGGATTGGACACTAGCCAATGTGTGATTTTTCACAGATGTAATTGTTATGTATCTGTTTTATAGGTGATCACAAGAACATGTGATACCATCTTGTTAGATATTATAAGAAAGTTGATGCACGGTTCCTGATGAAGCATGTAAAGTGAAACGGGTTTGGCCACCATCGAGCCATAGCTAAGTGCTCAACAATTGTTTGTTACATAAAAAGAAGATGTTGATTATCTGATTAAGTATCTTCTGAATGGAGACATGCATTTTTAGATTGAGTACTTCGGTACAGACATGAATTAAAAGGTGCTCGGCATCGAGGAGGAATCCTAAAATTATAATAGCAGATAGACGTCATAGCATATCCTGAATGGAGTCATGCTATTTGATATGGAGAACTTCGTTGCCGACAGATGAGTCATATTATTTGACAAAGAGAACTTCAGTGCCGACAGATTTTAAGAGGTGCACGGTATCGAGGAGCAATCCTGAAGTTATAAAGGTATGCACACATCCTTAATGGAGCCGTGCTACTCGACATCAAGACCTTGAGTTGAGAGTATGGTTACGGTGGGAATCGAGCCCACACCCCCAGGATCAAGGTCTACCGCACCAACCAGCAGGCTACTCCCCCACTCCACGCGACATAAAGGATAAACTTTGAAATTCTTCATGGTGAAGAAAAAGATGTAATATGGTGGATAGGAACGCTGACTGTTGAGTTGAAGTGAATGGCTCCATCTCCAGTAAAGTCTGTGCTGCTTCAAAAACAGACACCTGGTCCCCGGGCACTGAGGCAAAAGGGAGAGCAGGTACTGCAGAAACCTAATCCCCGGGCACTGAGGCAAGGGAGAGAGCAGGTACTGAAGAAACCTGATCCCCGAGCACTGAGGCAAGGGGGAGAGCAGGCAGTGGTGTGCTGGAGCCAGCTCGCACCGGCTCGCAAGAGCCGGTTGTTAACTTTTCTTCCGACTTGCGAGCCGGTTGTTAAAACGCGCGAGCCGGCTCTCCTCTCTCCCTCCGGATCCGGTCCCTCACGTCACCGACCTGACTCTTCGAATTCTTCGGGGCAGGCAATCTTGCCTGCCTGCTGCCAACACTGACTCTCCCCCGCTGGCACTGCCGGTTCGCGCTTTAAAAATGGCCGCCAAGACTTCCAGAGGCGGCCTCGCGAGACTTCTGCTGAAGTCTTGGAGGCCGCCCTTGTAAGTCTCGGCGGCCATTTTGAAGCGTGAACTGGCAGCACCAGCGGGGGAGAGTCAGCGCTGGCAGCGGGCAGACAAGACTGCCTGCCCCGAAGAATTCAAAGAGTCAGGTCGGTGACGTGAGGGACCGGATCTGGAGGGAGGGAGGTGAATTCGCCGAACAACTCGGGAGGGGGTGGCAGGGGAGAGAAGGAAGTCGCTGGGCATTTGTGGATGGAGGGGAGAAAAGGGTCGCTGGGTATGGGTGCATGCAGGGCAGGGGAGAGGAGGGTCACTGCTGGACATGGGTGGATGGAGGGCAGAGGAAAGGAGGGTCACTGGGTATGGGTGCATGCAGGGCAGGGGAGAGAAGGGTCGCTGGATATGGGTGCATGCAGGGCAGGGGAGAGGAGGGTCACTGCTGGACATGGGTGGATGGAGGGTTGCTGGGTATGGGTGCATGCAGGGCAGGGGAGAGGAGGGTCACTGCTGGACATGGGTAGATGGAGGGCAGGGGAGGGGAGAGAGAAGATATGCTGGACATGGATGGAGGGGAGGGAAGAGTGAGGAAGGAGATGAGATGAGGGAAAAGGAAGAGAGGAGAAAAACTGCACATGGATGAAGAAAATAGGCAGAAGCTGAGGACCAGAAATGAAGAAGAAAGGAGGAAAGGAAAGAAATAAATGGAAAGGAAGCCCTGGAAACGGAGTTAAGAGGACAGATAGCAGCAGAATCGGATACTGGGCCAGCATGATCAGAAAAACAGTCACCAGACAACAAAGGTAGAAAAAAATCATTTTATTTTCATTACAGTGTTTGGAATATGTTCACTTTGAGAATCAGGTGCTCAACATTAAAAGTTTATATTTATTATTTATGGCATTTTATCGCACATTAAACATGAATTAGATTGGAACCTAACATTGCTTTTGACTCATAACCAGTTGTAATCTCCTCTCCTCCTTCCTGTACACATTAATTGATTTGATTACTTTATTTTTGTCTATTAGTTTGTAAGCTCTTTGAGCAGGGACTGTCTTCCCTGCTCAAATTTTGTGCAGCGCTGCCTGCGCCTTGTAGCGCTATAGAAATGCTAAATAGTAGTAATTACATTTTTTTTTCTGGAGTAATGCATTACCCTCCCCCCCCCCCCCCCAGGCTCTCCCCAGCTATATAATTTGGGGAGGGGGTGCAGAGGGGGATCAGGGAGAGAGCCTGTTGTTAAACATTTACCAGCACACCACTGAGAGCAGGTATCGTTTGGTCCCTCCTAGAATATAAAGTTGATGCTGTAATAGAACATTTTTAAGTATCCGAACAGAAAATCTCTTTTGAGACTAAAAACAACTAAAATAGATATAGAAAAATAATTTGAAATAAAATTCGTCAGAATAGTAAATAAAAATCGATAAAATAATTATGTAAAAATAAGTGAAAAACAAAAACAGCTCAGCTCGATCCGCATTCCGCACTGCGGAAAAAAACAAACTAAGGCGGGATGATTGAGCATTCAATATATATAGTGGCTATTAGTGGCGAGAAGGCAGGGGACCTGCGCAGAGAACTCCGTTTGAGTTTTCTGTGCTTTGAGAAGAAGGACCGGGTCGATGATCGATATTATCCATGGAGAACTTGCAATTTTTAAAGAACGCGGTTGCTTAAAAGCGGCAAGTCAGCTGACCCATCCCCCGTCTCCCGCTGCGTCACATTCGGCATCCAATGCCAATTGGTCACCATCGGTAACCAATCAATTGTGATAAACCCGCTACATCCTATCCAATACTAGACCCACCCTCAGGCGCGCGTTCTCCTCTTTTCTTCTGATTGGCTGTTGTAGGTGTTCGAAGTACCGGTGCTTCTTTGAAGCTTTGGACGGGAGTGGAGTTACGCATCGAGCGCCTGATTGGCTGGCTGCCACTCAACTCACTGATGAAGGTGGATAGGTTACATCTTGTCTTGTAATTTTGTGCTGCAGAAGTTGCGGAAGTTCGGGTCTGTGGCTATGCAGCTAGTTTTCTGCCAGGGACACGGTGAGTGATGTTCCTTGGTTCTGAGCTGACGTTGCTTCTGCCTCTTAGACCGGAATTGGAGCGGTATACATGATCAGAGTAAATGAAAGGCCAGATGTTGTAGCTGTAGGTGGGAGGGTGTAGATGGGACGGTGTAAAAGCCAGATCTGCGGGATTCCCGAGATCTTCCGGATCTGTGAAGTACTACCTTCAGACTGGAACAGTTCTTTGTTTTGACGGCCGCCGCTGCTGGAATAGTTCTTTGTTTTGACTGCCGCCACTGCTTTATGCAGCGATCAGTAGTCATAACCAGCACTTTGGTTCTCTAGTCCTCTATTTCCAGGTTCTCCTGGGCCCTTTGTCATGCGCTGTCAAGGAGGTTTAATAGACTGGAGTGGAAGTGAGCCTATCTAGTCCACTGTAAGCCTTTTGGTTAATCGCCGTTTCCACTCCTCCGCGCAGCCGTCATTGCCCTACAATCAAAATAAATCAAAGCAAGCAAACCTATGAGTTGTTTGATCCACGTTGTCGTTCTTTATTGTTGGTCCATTTGTAAAAAGTCTAAAGCTGTTTTAGTTGGATAGGCATGCCTTACAAGGTGGCATGGCAACCTTCGAAAGCTAATCAAGAAATGTATTAAGTTATGTCCAATAAAAAAGGTATCATCTTATTTTCTTTTCCATGTTTTATTTGTTTGATTTCTATTGATAACCTTAAGAGAGGACTAACACGGCTACCACACCTCTTTACTTAAGGTGGAAGATAAAAGACATAACTGAATATCATTTAAAAAAGCTTCAAAACGTATTGTTCAAAATGTATTGCAACTGGTAGAAACAGCAATTATAAACTCTGTAGTTTGTAGTCATTTTTCTTCACTGTTATTCTGTGCAATATAGATGGACAAATTTCAGTGAGGATATCTTGTTTCCTAATGGGTTCATCTTAACTGTTGTTGCAATCTGTCTTGGGAAGTCTGGTGTTATAAAGATGATGGAATATATTGAAATTAAATGGAAGTAGAATTAAAGTCTCCTTTCATTGGGGCACATGGAATCACATGTTCATCTGTTTTGTAGAAGATTACCTTTTAGATACACAAATGGATTGTTTTGAACATGTGTCAGGGGCAAGTGGTTTTATAAGTTCAAATAAAAATAAGTATTTTCTTTCATGCAGATCTTTTGTTTAAACATACCTACATGGGCTATAAGCCCCTAATACAGTCCAGTGGTTTTCTTATATTTTGTTCTTGTGATGTCTTATACTGTGCCAAAACTGAAAACTCTTATCTTCTTGAGGATAAATGAGGGGACATGGGATGAGCTTATCTGGTCCACAGGAGATAGTATGACTATAAAGTTGAAGCCGGTCCCCCTACAGCAGCCATCTCTGTTTGTCAAAAACAATAGCAAAGTAGATTTGCATTCTCTCTTGAAAAGTGATGGTGGGGGGAGGAGGGGGGAAGAAGCTCTAAGAGGAGTTTTAGGGGGCTGGTGGAATTTTCAAGGGTCTGTGAAGGGGGGGGGGGGAGGGTTATTTTCAAAGTATATTTGTCCGTACTGCAGAAGCTGCTTCGTTATTTCCAGTGCTGCATTGTGGTTTTCATTGAGCGCTAGATGCCTGCTTTTTTTCTTCATGATTACAATAGTTGCAAAAGTTTTAATGCCTATGCGTGTCATTTTTTAAAATTTGACAAAAATGTCATTTATTTTAAAGCTTCCCCTGTGAACATATAACATAAAATTTTAAATCAGCAAAACAGCATTAAAAATTATTGTACCTGCTAGACACAGCAGAAACTCTCTTTGCATATGTCCAAAACTTTCTGGAAGGGCTGCTCACACCTAAATCCATCTGTATTCATTGTCTGAGGGGCAGCAAACACCTAGATTTAGCTCTGTTTCTCATCAGAAGTGCCACATACACCAGGATCCTGATGTATTTGGGATCAGAAGAGCCGCATACACCAGGATCCTGGTCTATTTTCAATCAGAAGGAAAGAATACACCAGGATCCTGGTGTAGTTTCGATCAGAAGGGCCAAATATATACACCAGGATCCTGGTGTATTCTTCCCTTCTGATTGAAACTACACCTGGATCCTGGTGTTTTTGGCCCTTCTGATGGAAACTACACCTGGATCCTGGTGTTTTTGGCCCTTCTGATGGAAACTACACCTGGATCCTGGTGTTTTTGGCCCTTCTGATGGAAACTACACCTGGATCCTGGTGTTTTTGGCCCTTCTGATGGAAACTACACCAGGATCCTGGTGTGTTGGGCCCTTCTGATTGACACCAGGATCCCGGATCCAGAAGTTCCAAATACACCAGGATCCTGGTGTATTTTCGATCAGAAGGGATGATTGCAGCCCTTCTGATCCCAGTTGCACCAGAATCCTGGTGTATGCAGCCCTTCTGAACCCAAATACACCAGCATCCTGGTGTATGCGGCCCTTCTGATGAGAAACAGAGCTGAATCTAGTGAAAATTCCACCAGCCCAGCCCCCTACAACTCCTCTTAGATCTTCTCCCTCCCCCCATCCCCTAACAAGAGAGAATGCAAATCTACTTTGCTATTGTTTTTGACAAACGGAGATGGCTGCTGTAGGGGGATCGGCTTCAACTTTATAGTCATACTGTCTCCTGTGAACCAGATAAGCTCATCTCCTTGAGGTTAAATGAGGGGACATGGGATAAGTTTTCAGTTTTGGCATAGTATAAGACATCACAAGAACAAAATATAAGAAAACCACTGGACTGCATTAGGGGCTATTAGCCCATTTAGTTATGTTTAAACAAAAGAAATCTGCATAAAACAAAATATTTATTTTTATTTGGAATTATAAAACCACTTGCCCCTGAAACATGTTCCAAAACAGAATAATCCATTTGTGTATCTAAAAGTCAGACTTCTACAAAACAGATGAAAATGTGATTCCATGTGCCCCAATGAATGGAGACTTTAATTATACTTCCATTTAATTTCAATATATCCCATCATCTTTAGAAACACCAGGCTTCCTAGGCAGATTACAACTGTTAAGATGAACCCATTAGAAAACAAGATATCCTCACTGAAATCTGGTCATCTATATTGCACAGAACAGTGAAGAAAAATGACTACAAACTACTATTTACAATAAATTTTGAAGCTTTTTAAAAATGATATTGATAATAACATATAGTAAATGACGGCAGATAAAGACCTGAACGGTCCATCCAGTCTGCCCAACAAGATAACTCATTTTACATGATATCTAATATTTTATATGTATATCCGAGTTTGATTTGTCCCTGCCTTTCTCAGGGCACAGACCATAGAAGTCCGCCCTGCACTGGTTTTATTCTCCAAATGCCGGTGTTGCCACCCATGTTCGCTAAGATTCCGTAGATCCATTCCTTCTAAACAGGATTCCTTTCTGTTTATCCCACATTATGTTTGAATTCCATTACCGTTTTCATCTCCACCTTCTCCCGCGGAAGGGCATTCCACGTATCCACCACCCTCTCTGTGAAAAAATACTTCCTGACATTACTCCTGAGTCTGCCCCCCTGCAACCTCAATTCATGTCCTCTAGTTCTACCACCTTCCCATCTCAGGAAAAGGTTCGAATGCAGATTAATACCTTTCAAATATTTGAACGTCTGTATCATGTCATCCCAGTTATATCTTTTATCCTCCACCTTGTAAGACCTGCTAATCCAACTGAAACAGCTTTAGGCTTGTTACAGATGGATCAACAATAAAGAACTACAACGCAGATGCAGCAGTTAATAGGTTTGCTTGCTTTGTTTTGAGTGAATGGCAATGACGACTGCGCGGGGGGCAAGGAGTAGAAATAGAGATTAACCAAATTGGCTTCCTTGCTTACAGTGGACTAGATAGGCTCACATCCACTCCAGTCTATTGCACCTCTTTGTTTAACTTTCTAAAAGATTTGTGCAGCGCTGGGTTATGGCTGGTGATCACTGCATACTGTAAGCAGTAGCGGCCGTTAAAACAAAGAAGCGCTCCTTCTGTCATTAAACTTTATTTTAAGCTTGAGAACGCCCGATCCGCTAAGCTATGCCCCCTGTGACGTAATGTTACCGTCGCATGGAGGATCGCAACTTTTAAGGAGGACAAGATTGGTAAGGAAATAGGAGGATCCTGGGAGAATAATCCTCTGCGTTAAATGCATCAGCTGTCTTCGTCTAAAAACATTTATTTTGGAGGATATATGTAAAATGTCCATATGTAAATGTCTGTGCAAAATATTGCACTTAAACACTCCCCCTCCCCAAATTCAAGCTATTTAACCGACCAGAAACAGCCGCTAACCAGTTAAATAGTGTTTTGGTGCCTAACCGCGAATATTCAGTGCAAGGTAACCAGTTATCTCCGCTGAATATTCATGGTCAGTGTTGAAAAGTTAACTGGCTATATCATGTGTTAACTGGTAATATTGCTGACTGGCTAAGTTTAGTGGGCAAATCAGACTTCATAAGTAGCAGCCCTAGCTTTGCCTGCTATTAACTGGCCAGTGCTGAATATTCGCTTAGCTGGTTAAGTTAGCGCCAGCCAAAAAATCCACAAATATTCAGTGGCAGTCACAGGAAACGGCCTGGTATTAAATATCTGGGTCATTGCCTACTGCAGCAGTTATGCAGGCTATGTCCCACCGTTTGAATATCGGCCTCATAAGATGTAGCCGACTGTATAAACCTAAATATTCGGTGCCTGTGCCAGACATGACCCAGCATTGAATATCGGGGAATGATGCTGCTGGCTGCAAAAAAAAAATGCTGACCATTATCTGCTGAATATTTATGCCCCAGTGTACAAACCACACAATGGGGCATACATCTAATTCAGTAGAGATGATTCAATGGTACAAGAAAGACATTTCTTTCTCCATCAGCTAGTTTCCGTAGTAGGCAAGTTATGAGCTGGTTTGGTTAATAGAGGTGTTTCTAAAACCTTTCTTGTTTCTTTCTAGGAAGTCTGTGCGTTCTTAAAACAGGCACTCGAGATGGACCCAGTAAAGAGAAGAGTTTTTACATTTGTGGAGCCCATGATAAACCATCCTGTGGATATGTACAGACTGCTGAGTATGTCCTTGCCATTGCATTATTATTCTGTTTGGATTCAGCCTTTCTGGTTCCAGCCATTAAGCCTTTGTCAATTTTTATGTGTTTGAGAAATACAACAAGTTGTATAGTATCGTCTTTTTGCATTGGTTATGTTGCTAGAATCAATTAAATCGCATACAGAAATGTATAAAGTTGAACTCTTGAAATGTTTTATAGCTGATGCCTTTCTTGTGCTGCAGTTCTGTGTTGTTTTGTTAACTGAAATTCACTAATATTGCTAGTTGTTGACATTGGCAGTCTGTGAGAGGTGTTCCTGTGAGCGGTCTTGCTGCATCTGAGTAAGTGGAACTAATGTTTCAGCCATCATGCTGTGGCTTTCTTCAGGGTATGTTGTGACATCTGCAGTTTGTATGTGTATATATATATATTAGTGAAAAAGGCCCGTTTCTGACAGAAATGAAACTGGCGCTAGCAAGGTTTTCCTCGGAGCGTGTATGGTTGAGAGAGTGTGTGTGAGATTGACTGTGTGAGAGAGAGTGAATGTGCGAGTGTGTGTGTGTGACAGAGAGAGAGTGAGACTGGGTGCGAGTGTGTCCGTAAGAGAGAGAGTATGTGTGTGTGAGAATCAGAGTGTGTGCCAGGGGCCCCTCCCTGCTCCGTCCCAGTTCCAGGGTCTCCCCTTCATCCCTCCCTCCGAGTTCCAGGGTCATCCCCCCCCCCCCTCCTTCCGAGTTCCAGGGTCATCTTCCCCTCCGAGTTCCAGGGTCCCTTCCAGTTTCAGGGTCCCCACCCTCCCAGTTTCATAGTCCCCTCCCAGTTCACGGGTCGCTCCCCCTCCCTACCAGTTCCACGGTCCTGTCCCCTACCTTCCTCCCTCCCTCCGAGGTGCTTGGTGGGGGGGGGGGGGGTTGCTATTTGCTGTCAACCTAAGGAGACACTTGCTTCTGGCGTCCAGCAGCTGGAGGTCCCTCATACTGTTTCAGTGACACACATTGACAGGCAACGGCGGGGCTGACGCAGCCACGGGCACCCTGGATAAACTTTGTATTGTTGACAAATGATGTGAAAATACAGAGTTTAAAATTGGTGTTTCTACCAGGTAGAATAATTTTTAAAGCTGTTTTAGTGATATTTAATTTAGATTTCATGATATTCATATGTACAGATGGGTAGCTTTCAAATAAATTAAAAAGGTGTGCAGTAAGAAACCAAAAACAAAAACCTTTTGTCCTTTACGTGTTAAGGCGCAGTTTATCCAGTAGAAACAGCTTTAGACGTGTTTCAGATGGAAGAAGGAAAAAAAACGACAATGTGGATCAGCAGCTCCTAGGTGTGCTTGGTTTTGAGTGTATGGGAATGACGGCTGTGTTGGAGAGTGGAAACAGAGATTAACCAATGGGCTTCCTTGCTTACAGTGTAGTTGATTGGGTCACTTCCACTCGTGTGTAGTAATCGTCCTGCTGCATGGCCAGAGTCAGAGAAGAGAGGGGTTGTGGCGGAACGGTGAGCGAGCGGCTGCGGGAGGGTGGGTGAGGAGGACTGTGGGCGGGGAGACGGAGTGCAGTGGCAATTTTGTTTGGTTTTGAGTGTATGGGAATGACGGCTGCGTTGGGGAGTGGAAACAGAGATTAACTAATGGGCTTCCTTGATTCATTGAGTGTCTGTGCTCCGCCCTAATGTCATCACGTTTGACGTGAGGGCGGGGCAGACACTCATGGGATCTACACAACTACAAATTTAGAATGTTGAAATGTTGGAGGCTTCATTAGAATATTGGGGTTGTGAATTATGTCTGAATGGGGCGTGGCTGAGGGCGGGTCTATGAGTGAGAGTGAGTGGTGCTGACAGCCTAGCCTATCAACAGTACAGGACTTCAGTGTTTCCCTGCCACAGAGTGAGCTTCAGAATGTTGGAGGTGAGAATTATTTATATAGATAGTGGGTTCTCAAACCTGATTTGTTAGGGTTTGAGGTGGGTAGTTTACTCAGAAAGGAAGGATATTGAGATGGGAAAGTCTGTTGGTCACCAATTTGAATTTTTAATTTGTAATTCGTAGTGAACCCTTGAGGGGATATGGCAGTATATAAACAAGACATTGACATAGATATTTTGGAGGAAAAGTTTATTGGTCACAATTTTTAATTGTGGCAGGATTGAGGCTGGAAATTAATTGGAACAGTCTGCTTCTGGGGGGGAGGGGATTTCTGTAGTCTATATTTTAAAACTTTGGGAGAGGTGAAAAGACATTAGTGAGCAGTTTATCTGATGAAGCACTCTGTCCTTTTACCCATTTTCCCTGGAGAAATGCAGTGGCCAGTTCTTGTTATGGAGAAAAGTGTTACATCAGCCATTCTGTCTCATTTGGTACTGTAGCTTGGACCTCTGCACCTGTTTAGACTTGGAACAATGCCTAGGTAAGAGGAAGAAGCACATAAATGTTTCAAAAAAATAAGATTCAGTTTATAGCTAGCCCCAAAGCTTTAAAAGCAAATGCAGTGTATATACCCGAATATATAAAAGCTGCTAATAATAATAACAATGCATCACTGCAATATAGCACAACATCCTGACGCAGTTACTATATTCAATTCAAGATGGAAATGTCCCACCATCCAGCAGTTGAAAGTCAGGAGTGATCTTGAGGGAGGGCCCGACGACTCATCAGCTCTGGGGCATGAGACTTCAGCTTCTGGAACTTTGCATCCCACTTAAGTAATAGTGTCTGTTCCTTATTTACATCCTGCCTCTCTGGGTCAACCGGCAGAGATCCAGACAGGCATTCCTGCGTCATTCTTTTTATGGGTCTTCCTCTTGCTGAGCATACAGCGATCACACGTATACTGCATGGTATACTGCATGAGAACAAAGCAACTTAAATAACGTAAGCTACAGAGCATGTGCAAGATACTAAGGTTAATTACAGGACAACAGATGTTCTAAGAGTCAGCTGATCTGCTTACATAGTGTAGGCCAGAGGGCAACGGACAATAGTCTAGACTATTACTACCACAGTACCCCACTAAACAGAAAATTTTAGTAGGATGTAGGAGTGACCATATGCCTGCAACAGACTTCTTGAGCCGTTACGTCAAGCTCCATCTCTGGCCGTCTTCAAATCTAAGCTAATAGCCCACCTTGTTGATGCTGCTTTTAACTCCTAACCCTTATTCACTTGTTCAGAACCCTTATTTTATCATCCTCACTTTAATATTCCCTTATCTCTTGTTTGTCCTGTTTGTCCTAATTAGATTGTAAGCTCTGTCGAGCAGGGACTGTCTCTTCATGTTCAAGTGTACAGCGCTGCGTATGTCTAGTAGCGCTATAGAAATGATTAGTAGTAGTAGTGACTAGTAATTTACCACATAGTGGTAGGACTGAGACATGTGAGTAGAACTTATACACTCTGGATGTTATTACTTAAACCACATCTCCCAATTAGTGGTAATCTCCCAATTAGTGGTACTGAGTTCAGACTCCTAAGATATGTTTATAGTACTAGACTAAAACCATGAGATGATAGAAATAACACTTACATGACAAATAGAACTATTTGCAAGAATGAAGTCAGAAATTACTAGACTATAAAAGTAATGTATGAACTTTTTATTGGTTCTTTAAATGCTAGAATGCACACTAAGCGGATCTTAGTTGGAACAAACACACTTCTCCCTAAGACACAGAAATAAGTGTCACCTGTTACCTGCAAGTGATTACAGAGCTTGGCCTACAACTAGGATCAAGGAACTACCACTTTCCTTGGGAAGAGCAGGGATTTGCAGGCAGTGCTAGACAGCGTTCCAGCGCTGATCAGTCAGTGAGATGATATAGAGAGCACAGCTGACGAGATGAGTTGATAAGTTGTCATCCCCGTTATTTGAAGAAAGCTGTAGCTTCACATGGTGAGAAGTCCAGATGAGCTGAATTGATGTCTTTTATATCATTTTGTTATCAGCACTGTCTCAGATGGTTTGATAAGGTCATGACAGATTCTTTTCATGTCATTCTAGATGCTTTCTGGGCTTCAAGTATTCTGGGGTTGACATGACCGTATTGCCTACGTTCCGTTGTCTTGCGTCAGCTAGATAACAGGGTCATAGGTTCCTTTCAGACAGGCATGCCTGGACAAGATTTCAATCGCAGCACAAGTCTGAGCAGTGTGTTTTGAGCACTGCAGTAATTTATATCAGGTGTCCCACAGGTGTAACATGGTCAATCTCTGTAATACAATGGTTATTTTGTGACAGGGTACTTTACCTCTACAAGGTAATATTATACATTATTTCCTGTCCTCATGCAGGCGATCACAGGTCCTGTGCTTCAGTAAAACTTAATTCCTACTGCCTCTGCATGCTCCCTGTCTATTGTCCCCTGTGACATACCTCATAATATCACATCCGTGATATGTGTCGTGATTTGCTTTATCCATGTGTATATGGAGCAAGGTTGGTCTTGTAATGTTTTGTGCTTTCATATTGATGTTTCTCTGTATGTGTTTTTTGTTTTAAGATAAAGTTTATTTCCATTATGTAGCTTCCCACTATTCCAGAACCTGTGGGATAGTTGTGTCTATCAACCAGCAGGTGGAGATAGAGAAATGAAAACTGAGCTGAGACATATCTCTCTTGGCATCTAGTCCAGCTCCTCAGTATTTTCTATCTCCAGCAGGTGGATGGACACACTATTCAGCCTCTGGTTCTGAGTGATTTGCTCCTGGTCCCCAGTTGGGCTTTGTGGGTGACTTGAGTCTGCAGAGCCATATTTGGAGGTCTTCAGATCCCTGTTTCTGGTGCCCCACGAATTTACTTCTTTCCTCCATTCACCTGTCCTCTGTTTCCCGTGCAGCTCTCCTTTTCCAGCACAACAACCTGAAATAAAAAAAAAATAGAAAGAAAGGAGAAGGAAAGAGGTTTACTGGAGAGCGTGGGGCAGTGTGTCAGTCTTGATCCTTTCTCATCTGGGATAAGACTTATGGCGACTGTGAGCTTAGGGGAGGCAGCCATCAGTGGTAAGTCAAACTAAAGTTTGGCTCAGAACCACTTAGTGCAGGGGAGGGGATCCTGACTCACAGCTTGGGACCATGTTGTGCTGCATTTGTGACAGGGTGAATGGCAACGCCTACAAAGGCAGTTAAACAGTGTTCCCGCTGTGGGACCTGCTGGCTGACATTGGTGTTGCAGTGTGTGCAAGCCAGGAATCCTGTGGAACATGGAGGAAATGTCTGCAGTAGCACATCTTCAGATTTGGCACAACATCCGAATATGCCATGGATTTTGGGTTCTCTAGCAGGGCCAGTGTGCAGTTTGATGCAGAAGAGCAAGGGAATGGGCACCATTTTGTCGGAGTTGACTGGTAGTGAGGAACAGCCTCTGATCACGCGCAGAGCACAGTCACCATTTTACAGCTTCAGGGCCCAACAGAGTATTCAGCTGCATCAGGATCTTTGTTTTCTCTAGAGTTTATTTACTGAAGCAGGGACAGAGTTGCTGCAAGGTGCTTCAGTTTCTCGCCTCGCTGCCCCTCTGACTCCTAAGAGATCTTGTGTAGACCTCCAGGAGTGGACAGATTAGGCTCATCTGGTTAGTGTTAGGTTAGTGAGTTGTTTTAAAGTTGTTGGGTTTATCTGAGTTTATCCTTACTGCTTGTCTATGTAAATTCTGAGGAGCTGGACTTGATGCTAAGAGAGAGAACTGAAAACTGAGCTGAGGCATCACTCTTGGCATCCAGTCCAGTAACTCAGAATTTACGTAGACAAGCAATAAGAATACACTCAGAATAAACCCAACAATCTTAAAACAACTCACTAACCTAACTTTTCTATTATATTTCCACTACCCATGATGTATTGTAAGCCACATTGAGCCTGCAAATAGGTGGGAAAATGTGGGATACAAATGCTATAAATAAATAAACTTAGCCCCTGAAAATTAATGGAAATCTATGTATATAGAGAAATTAGGTCTTACCTAATATTAGTCCTTCCTACAAATCCAGAACCTGTAGGATAGTTGTATCCATCAACCAGCAGTGGAGATAGATGTTTCAGCTCCATTTTCAGTTCTCTATCTCCACCTGCTGCTTGATGGACACAACTTTCCCACAGGTTCTGGATTAGTAGGAAGGACTAATATCAGGTAAGACCTAATTTCTCCATATAGATAGATAGAATTCCATTAATTTTCTGGGGCAAAGTAAGTTAGTTTAGTGAGTTGTTGTTTTAAGATTGTTGGGTTTATTCTGAGTTTAATCTTACTGCTTGTCTAAGTAAATTCTGAGGAACTGGACTGGATACCAAGAGAGAGATGTCTCAGCTCAGTTTTCAGTTTGTCTTCACCTGCTGGTTGATGGACACAGCTATCCCAGAGGTTCTGGATTAGTGGGAAGGACTAATGGAAAGAAAATAAGCAGGTAAGACCTACTTTCTCCATATAGATAGATTCCATTAATTTTCTGGGGCGGCTAAGTAAGTTTTTGAAGGTATCTCCTAGCTTGGCAGTTAACCTAAGTAAATCTTAAGGCCGTTAGGGTCCTTTGCTGATGAGCCTAGTTTGATAGAAACTAGTTTGATAGAAAGATTAAACTGATGGCCTTGTTCATAGGCCTGCTTCTCCATCCTGAAGGAACTGGGTTAGGTCATGACTGAGCTACTCGCCCATGCTAGTGTTAGGGCTGAGAGTATTAGCCCTGAGGTAGTCGCTGGAGTGGAGCAGTGTCTTAGGCTTCTAGTGCCTTATGTTATACAAGCTATTTTTATTCTTCATGCTGGTTTTACCTTTTAAAACACGTTTCATAAATAGATGAGCAGTTCATTTGCAGTTGGCTTGGCCTTTTGAGTCTGGGTTTTGTTTTGCACAGTTGGCTTAAGTCTCCAGTATCCCAGCACTTCTCTGTTATATTTTGTTTATAGCATTCCTGCCTCCCATTGCTTGCTGCATGAAGAATTTCTGGTGGAGCTACAGGCATTGGTGAAGCAACAGGATGGAACACAATACAGGTAAGTGTTATCAAAGCAGAAATAAAGTTTATTTGCATTTCTGTCTAGTTGAACTGTTTTGTAACTGACTGTGAAAGTCAAATGCCTTATTTTTTTATCTGGGTCCTAGAGGCTGAGATGAATGGAGTGCTGCCTGGGTCACAGAGTGAGTGAGTGGCAAAGGAGGTGTGTCATGGCCCAAGACATCTAAATTAGAGTACTAACCCCTAGATTGCTGATTCTCTCCTTCCCCAGGATGCTCAGTGGGAAAATTCTCTAAGCCATGCCCTTTTGAAGGGGAATGTTGTCATGCCTATCCTAGCCCAGTTTTTTCTAGACCATAATCCTGAATGTTATATCTTGATAACTTATTTATTTATTTATTTATTGTGAACATTTATATCCCACATGTTCCCACCAAGGCAGGCTCTGTGGCGTACAATGTCAGGAGAAAGTACAACATAATAGCAATAGTGCAAAGCAGAGGGGAAAAAAAAGTAGATAAGGGGAGGGAGGGAAAAACTGAAGGGGAAAGGAAGGTGGAGATGTAAAGGATCAAGCAGCTGAGGAGAATGAGAGATCACATAGGTAGGTGTTCAGGGATTTCTTGAATAGGCTGTGATCAGTGGTCTCTTTTAACGCTGATGGCAGAGCATTCCAATAACGGGGACACTGGAAGCAAAATGAAGAGGCAAAGAGCAGCTTGTATTGTAAGTTCCTGCAGTTAGGAAAGTGGAGGTTAATGACACATTTCTAACTATTAGCCTTTAGAGTGAGGTTTTATTTTTGTCATGGTGGTGGCATAAATAGCATTTGTTTTTGTTACATTTGTACCCCGCGCTTTCCCACTCATGGCAGGCTCAATGCGGCTTACATGGGGCAATGGAGGGTTAAGTGACTTGCCCAGAGTCACAAGGAGCTGCCTGTGCCTGAAGTGGGAATTGAACTCAGTTCCTCAGTTCCCCAGGACCAAAGTCCACCACCCTAACCACTAGGCCACTCATTTATTGAGATGTTTACATGGTTATAATGCTCCGGTTCTAAAGACTTTATAATCTGCATACAAGGAGATTAAATGACCTGCCTTTATTGAGCAGTGGAGATTTAAATTAGGGCTTCCGAGTTCAACGTGCTGCTCTCTGAGGTCTTGTATCACCAATCTGACATTTTCAAGCTTTTTCTGAAGATATCTTTCCTTTTAGACAAAATTTTAGACCCAGGAAAACTAACACCGTGCCATTCCTGCCTTGTTGTGCATGCATCTTGTGTGTTAATTCTTCAATATATGCCCTAGTAAAACTCGGTGACTGAGTGTGCTTCTATAGGTTAATAAGGGATGGGGAGCTTTTCTGACTATATCACTCATAACATGAGAATATTACATGGTACAGGTTTGTGGTAGAATCCCTAGCCTTTTCTGTTTTCTTTCTCCATGGCAGGCTCCATTACAGATGTGTTAAGAGTAAGGCTGCTGGGAAGAAGTGGTGTGGAAGCGTTCCGTGGCAGGTATAGTGCAGAAGGTTGTTGGAATTCATTTACAGTGGCTCTTGCAGAGTGTTTCCTGGTACATTTGGCCCAAAATGTTGTAATGGGGCATCCTTAAAAACTAGGATGGAAAATTATCATAATAAGATGTACTGAAAAACTCCCTAACCCTATTATTTATTGCATTTGTATCCCACATTTTCCCACCTCTTTGCATGCCAGTGTAGATTGTGAGCTTCATACTGCTGGGATATTACAACCAAGTAAGTTGAATTATTTCATATAATACCCTTGATGTACACAACTGTATTTGCATGATGTAGATTTACTTATACAGTCTTTTTTAAGATTTATAAAAGAAATTTGTCACTACTGTTTTTGAGGTTTTAGAGAATGTATTTAGCAGTTTAATTTAAAAAGCCTAATACTAGGTATCAGATAGTGAAGAAGCAGGTAAATATTTTTTTTCCTGGATCCAAAGGCAAAGGCTTGCAGTTTCATTCTTTGTGTATTGCAGGATTCTACAGAGCTGCCTGCAAATGGGAAATCCTTTCATAGCCTGGGGAAGCCTCGCCTTGATCCAGAGCGGAACCCATTTAAAGTGAAAAAAGAGGATCAGAAACCCTCCCTCTGGAAGATGGATAACGAAAAGAGAAAAGAAGCATCACAGAGTGAAAGAGATCCATCTCCAGACATAGAGACAGATATGGACAAATCATGGAAGAAGGGGCTTCCAGTGGAATTGAAGATAAAGAAAAAAGCATTGGAAAATGAGACGACATGGACCAGTGCAATGGAAGATAAAGCCAAGTCAATAGATAAACTACAGAAGTATCGGAGCCAGAATGATGGAATTGTTCCCCAAATTAACATAAAAGGGTGGTGTGAGAGAGAGGCTGGGAAGCAGGAAGAATGTGCCAGGGAAAAGAGAGACTCTGAAGGAGATCTGACTGCCCAGCACAGGAAGCAGGGGACACCGATAGAAGAGGCTTTAAAAAGAGAAGGAAAATCAGAACACACATTGAATAAGTTGGTGAAAGAGGGACTGCCCAGCGATGAGCACGACAAAACCCCCAAGAACAAGGGGATAAAAATGAAAGAGGACCGTGCAGACAGGAGTGGAAAGGAGATCCCAAACCTGAACAGGAACGGAGCTGGCCAGGAGCAGACAGACTATTCCATGCAAGTAGCTAAACATGCCACTGAAGATAGTGCAGTACCTCCGCTTACCTCGCTGGAGAAATGCTGCCTCATGAGAGAGAAGGTTGAAAGAGCAGATAAATGCAATGGAACAAATCAGGCTGAGCTGAGAAAAGACAAACCCTTACAGGAAATGAAGCCACAGGAGGTGACACATCCAGTGCCAAAATCTGTGGGATACAATGGAACAGATCAGGCTGAGCTGAGAAAAGACAAACCCTCACAGGAAATGAAGCCACAGAAAATGAAGCATCCAGTGCCAAAATCCATGGGATGCAATGGAACAGATCAGGCAGAGCTGAGAAAAGACAAACCTTCCCAGGAAATGAAGCCACAGAAAATGAAGCATCCAGTGCCAAAATCCATGGGATGCAATGGAACAGATCAGGCAGAGCTGAGAAAAGACAAACCTTCCCAGGAAATGAAGCCACAGGAGGTGAAGCATCCAGTGCCAAAATCCGTGGGATGCAATGGAACAGATCAGGCTGAGCTGAGAAAAGACAAACCTTCACAGGAAATGAAGCATCCAGTGCCAAAATCCATGGGTCTGGGGCAGAAGACAATCACCTCGTTCCCAGGATTTGTACTTGCATCGCAGGAAAACAGACCTGGGCTTCAGGATCTTGGAGCCCTTCACAACCATCTCGCAGCTCAGCTGAAGCAGAGAAAGGTTGGCTCTCATTTCTAACACTAAAGTTCTTACTATGCACTTCAATTTAACTTTGCTTTCTGGTATGGTCAGAAATATTTTTTTCTTTCTTTTTCTCACTTTTAAAATATCTAAAATATATATCTCTTCCTTTAATCCAAATCTGATGCATTATCTGTGTGTGTAGAAAGGAGGTTAATATCTACTGTTGTTTAATAGACTGAGACTGGAAAGATACGGGGGGGGGGGGGGGTCTTTTACTAAGCCATGGTAGCATTTTTAGCTTGCCGTAGAAATCAGCTGGTGGTAAACGCCGAGACGCCCATTATAGTCCTATGGGCATCTCGGCGTTTACCGCCAGCTGATTTCTACAATAAGCTAAAAATGCTACCGCAGCTTAGTAAAAGGCCACCTTGGTGACCTATCCAGTGTTAGAAACCGGGGTGAACAGGAGTTACCATGACTTGTATTCTTCAGGGTACAGGTTTGAAAGACAGTTTTGTTTTGAATCATGCCAGAATTGTTTGGACCCTGTTCCTTTTGTAGGAGTGAATGCAGCTGGCAGAGCAGCACTCTCTTCCAAAGGTGGATGTCCTGTTCAGTGACGGAGAGGAACTTCTCAGCCAAGGTTCTTTGTAAAGACTTGTTTCTTTTTCATGTCAGAGCCACCAGCTATGGCCCCAAAGGGGACTAGAGCATGGGAGGAGGGATTTCTTAAAAGATAGCTGTCCAAAATGGCAGAATTCTGTGCACAGTTTACCTTTCTCTGAAAACAGCTGGCTCCCATCAGCTAGTAGGGGAAGGTGGAGCTAGGGAAGCTGTGTTTATGAAGAGGAGCGCTGTAAGCCTGTGGAAAGAAGAGGAGCTGGTGCTATCTACGTGAGACACCATGAGGGGCATAATCGAACGGGGCACCCAAGTTGTCATGAGGCTGTCCTCGCAGGGTGGCCCTGTAAAGGGGCGGGGCAACCCTTATCGAAACAAGATGGGCGTCCATCTTGCGTTTCGATAATACGGTCGGGGACGCCCAAATCATGAAATTTAGGTCGACCTTAGAGATGGTCGTCCTTAGGTCGTTTTTGAGATGGTCGTCCCCGGTTTTCGGCGATAATGGAAACCGAGGACGCCCATCTCAAAAACGACCAAATCCAAGCTATTTGGTCATGGGAGGAGCCAGCATTCGTAGTGCACTGTCCCCCTGACATGCAAGGACACCAACCTGGCACCCAAGGGGGCACTGCAGTGGACTTCACAAATTGCTCCCAGGTGCATAGCTCCCTTACCTTCGGTGCTGAGCCCCCCAACCCCCCCCCAAACCCACTCCCCACAACTGTAGACTACTACCATAGCCCTAAGGGGGGCACCTATATATGGGTACAGTGGGTTTTGGGGGGGTTTGGAGGGCTCACATTTACCACCACAGGTGTAACAGGTGGGGGGGGTGGGCCTGGGTCCACCTGCCTGAAGTGCACTGCACCCACTAAAAAGTGTTCCAGGGACCTGCATACTGCTGTGATGGAGCTGGGTATGACATTTGAGGCTGGCATAGAGGCTGGAAAAAATGTGTTTTTTTTGGGTGGGAGGGAGTTGGTGATCACTGGGTGAGTAAGAGGAGGTCATTCCCAATTCCCTCCGGTGGTCATCTGGTCAGTTCGGGCACCTTTTCGAGGCTTGGTCGTGAAAAAAAATGGACCAAGTAAAGTTGGCCAGATGCTCGTCAGGGACGCCCTTCTTTTTTCCATTATCGGCCGAGGACGCCCATGTCTAAATCACGCCCCAGTCCTGCCTTTGGTTAGGGTGCTGACACACCCCCGTGAATTTTGGTCGTCCCCGTGACAGAAAGCAGTTGAGGATGCCCAAAATCGGCTTTCCATTATGCCGATTTGGGCGACCCTGAGAGAAGGACGCCCATCTCCCGATTTGTGTCGGAAGATGGGCGTCCTCTTTCGAAAATTCACCTGCTTGTGGATCATGTTCATAAACCTGCTTGGTGTTGGAAGTCCTGTGCCATTCTTTGAGACTGGTGCAAGATTTAGGTTGCAGTGTGACTCATACTCAACGCTATGTGGTGCAGAAAGAAAATAAATGTGCTGCATGGGAGGATAAGAGATACCTACAGCACTGTCCAGAAGTGACGAGGAGAGGGAAGATGGGCTGAAGGCTGAGAGCTTGTGAAGCGGAGGTGAGGGGTTGGAGCATCTGGGGGAATGAGTTACAGAAAGAAAGAGACAAGTTAGAGAAGAGGCTTGTTGGATGGGGAGACTGAAGTTGTGGTAATGTGCGTGGCCAGGGGTGTGGGATGCAGATCTGCAGATGAGAAAGATGGAGGGGGAGGGTAAGGGTGTTTTACTGTCTTATGGCTAGAGTTTCTGGATTTCAGGGATTTTCATTTGACAGTCTGCAGAAGTGTTATCCTTCAGCCACTGTGTTGCTTCAAGAAGTTAGCTCTGCCCACAGCTCCAAGCTCCCCGTTTTACTCCATAGACTGCAAAAGTACATAAGATTAGCCATATTGGGTCAGACCAGTGGCCCATCTAGCCCAGTATCCTGCTTTCAACAGTGGGCCAATTCAGGTCACATATACTTGACAGAATCCCAAATAGTAGCAAGATTCATGCTGCTGATCCCAGGGACAAGTGGCTTTCCCCATGTCTATCTCAATAGGGGACTATGGACTTTTCCTCCAGGAACTTGTCCAAACCTTTTTGAAACCCAGATACAGTAACTGCTGATACCACATCCTCTGGCAACGAGTTTAAGAGCTTGACTATTCATTGAGTGAAAAAATATTTTCTCTTTTTTGTTTTAAAATTAGTTGTGTAGAAGGGGTAAACATAAATAGATTGTTTACTCTTTCAAAAAGTACAAAGTCTAGGGGACACTCAAGGAAATTACACAGTACTCAGTATTTTGTAGACCTTTATCGTATCGCCCCCTCAGCCGTCTCTTTTCCAAGCTGAAAAGCCCTAACCTCTTAAGCCTTGTATGAGAGGAATTGCATCCTCTAAATCATTTTGGTTGCCATTCTTCAAACCTTTTCTAATTTTGATGTATCTTTTTTAAGATATGGCAATCAGAATTGCAAACAATACTTAAGGTGTGGTTGCACCATGGAGTGATGCAAAGGCATTATAGTATTCTTTCTTATTTTCTATCCCTTTCCTAATAATACCTAGCATTCTGTTTGCTTATTTGGCCGCTGCCACACACTGGGCAGAAAGTTTCAGCATATTGTTCACTGCGACACCTAGATCTCTTTCTTGGGTGCTGACTCCCAGGGTGGAACCTAGCATCAAATAGCAATGATTTGGATTATTCTTCCCAATGTGCATCACTTTGCACTTAACCACATTAAATCTCATCTGCTATTTGGATGTCCAGTCTTCCAACGTTCTAAGGTCTTTCACAGTCCATATGCATTCTAACAGCTTTGAATAGCTTTGTGTCGTCTGCAGATTTAATCACCTCAATCATTGTTCCCATTTCCAGATCATTAATAAATACGTTAAATAGCACTAGTCCCTGTACAGATCCCTGGGACACTCCACTATTCACCCTCCTCCACTGAGAAAACTGGCCATTTAACCTAATCCATCTACCAATTCCTAATCCACAACAGAACATTGCCTCCCATCCCATGGATTTTTAATTTTCTCAGGAGTCTCTCATAAGGGACTTTGTCAAACGCTTTTTGAAAATCTATATACACTACATCAACCGACTCACCTTTATCCACATTTATTCACGCATTCAATGAAATAAAGCAAATTGGTGAGGCAAGACTTCCTTCGTAGGTTTTCTGCTTCTGATGTACCTGAAAAAGTTATTACTGAGTTTTTTGCCTCTGTGGCAAGTTTCTCTTTATATTCTCTTTTCTTTTATAGTTTAAATTGTTATTGAAAAATTGAAAATTACAACAGCCCTCATCCAGAAGTACATTGCTCAATTACAACAAATAAGATACAGAGACCACCCTCTGAACCTAATACAAAATCTCACTAACTGGTTCCCACCCTCCATCCCATATTTCACATCCCTACCAGATTTGCACCCCCCCCCCCCCCTCCTTAAACCCTTCTAGTTATAACGCTCAAATTGCTTCCAATAATCGGTCCAGATGCGTCTATTCTGCCGCTTCAGGATCGTATCGCCCTATTCGGCGATCCGTCAGTTTCTCCAGTTCTGCCACCAATTTTACTTTTGTTAACCAACTATGTATGGTGGGTCCAGTACTCTGCTTCCAGTGAGAAGTGATGATTGTCTTTGCTGCAGCTAAACAAAGACGCTTTATGCGTCGCTGCCACTTTGATACTCTCCTGTTCCCTCCAATCCAAAAGACACTACTTGGGTTCACAGGGATGTATTCTCTTTTCACCTTCTTTATCAGTGCTTTGCAACTTACTTTCCAGTGCTTATGTTGCTTCTTGTTTTCATTCGGATCTTTTTTTTCTATATTCTGAAAGATGTTTTTTTTGTTCTAATAGCCTCTTTCACTTCTCCCTTTAACATGCTGGCTGTTTGCTCTTCTTTCCACCTTTATTAATATGTGGAATACATCTGGTGTGGGCATCCAAAATGGTATTTTAAAACAACATCCATGCCCAATTTAAAGTCCTAACCTTTGCAGCTGAACCTTTCAATTTTTTAAAAACATTTTCTTCATTTTATCGTAGTTATCCTTTCGAAAATTAAATGCTGCTACAGTAGATTTCCTTAATGACTGTACTCCAGTTAAGTCAAATTTGATCAGGTTGTGGTCACTATTTGTTTTTTGTTTTTTTTCCAGTGGACCCAACACCATTACCTCTTGTACTAAGTCCTGCATTCCACTAAGGACTAGAGCTAAAATAGCGACCTTGCTTTTCAGTTCCTGGTCCAGCTGCTCCAAAAAGAAGTCATTTATTACATTGGAATTTTACCTCCATAGCACTCTCTGATGTGGCATTTAACCAATCAGTATTGGGGTAATTGAAGTCAAAAACCTGAAAAATCCACTCTCTTCTTCTGTAATGTTGAAATAAGCAAAAGAAACAAAAATTGTGGAGAAAAAATACCTCGGACAAGAAGTCATACCTCAGCAACTAATGATAGTCCAAATAAGCACACTCCTTCATAATCACAGGTCAGAAAAAAGCTCCACTTAATAGAAAAAAACAGCTTTTCAGCATTACAATAGGTTAATGTTCATGTTACTGCCAAAGGCGTATAATAATGTCCCCAGCAGCAGTTTAATAACAGCAGTAGCAACTTCAGAAATGGCGCTAGCAGTCAAATACAAAAACCACAATACTCATCTGGCAGTTGCTGGAAACACACATCCCAAAAGGAGTTCCCTGTTTCTCCCACCAGGGCGTCATCAGGGGAAGCAAACTGTGTTTCCAGTGGCTTCCTGATAAGTATTGTGGTTTTTGTTGACTGCTATCACCATTTCTGAAGTTGGTACTGCTCTTATTAAACTGTTGCTGGGGACATTATTATACGCCTTTGGCAGTAACATGAACATTAACCTATTGTAATGCTGAAAAGCTGTTTTTTTCTATTAAGTGGAGCTTTTTTCTGTCCTGTGATTATGAAGGAGTGTGCCTATTTGGACTATCATTAGTTGCTGTGGCATGACTTTTTGTCTGAAGTATTTTTTCTACACAATTTTTGTTTCTTTTGCTATTTCAACATTACAGTAGAAGAGTGTATTTTTCAGGTTTTTGGTTCTATTACCACTCTGACCTTTTGTGAATATATCTTGACTTCAAGGTTTTGAAAGTAATTGAAATCACCCATTATTATACTGTTGCCAAATTTGCTAGCTTTTCTAATTTCTGTTAACATTTATCTGTCTGATCATTCAGGCCTGGTGGACGGTAGTATAGCTCTAAGTGTATAATTTTTCCCTTCACACATGGGATTTCTATCCACAAGGATTCCACATTGCTGTCTGTTTCATGCAGAATTTTTATTTTGTTTGACTTGATTTCCTCTTGAACATACAGCGCAACCCCCTCCCCCCTCAGATTTGATCCATCCTATCATTGTGATATAATTTATTCCCTGGTAAGTGTCCCATTGATTGTCCTTCCACTAGGTCTCTGAGATACCTATTATATCTACCTCTTCATTTGGTGCTATGTACTCTGACTCTATCTTATTTTTTTAGGCTTCTAGTATTTGAATACAGACACTTCAAAGTGTGTTTTTTTCCTTGCATCTACAAGCTGCTTAGAAGTTGACAGGGATAATTTGCAACCTTTGCTCTCTTCTACCTTTAAACCTCCTGGCTTTCTTTCACCTTTGTTGAAACCTCTCAATTGGGATTCCCTAAATGTGCCGTTATAATAGTATCCTTCAAGGATACCTCACTCTGAATCATACACTCCTCATTGACTATTGGCTTCCCCCTCCCCCCCTTTAAAAAGGAGACAGCACAGCTTTTAAATTAGGTAAATGTTAGTTCCAGCAGCCTGGTTCCATCCCGGTTAAAGTGGAATCCATTCTTTTGGAATAGGCTCCATTTTCCCCAGAACGTTGCCCAGTTCCTAACAAATCTAAATCCCTCCTTCCTGCACCATCATCTCATCCACACTTTGAGACTTCAGAGCTCTGCCTGCTTCTTGATTCCTGTACATGGAACAGGGAGCATTTCTGAAAATGCTATCCTGGAAGTTCTGGATTTTAGCTTTCTACCTCAGAGCCTAAATTTGGCTTCCAGACTCTTCCTCCTGCATTTTCCTATATTGTTGATACCCACATGTACCAAGACAACCAGCTCCTTCCCAGCACGGTCTAAAATCTTATCTAGGTGATACATAAAACCAGGAGCACAAGTTATGGGTCATTGTAGTCCTGTGAAAAATGACAATGCATAATTTGAAAGATTTTGGTGCACAAGTAAGATCTGTTTTCAGATTTAACTTACTACTCAGCAAGTGGTTGTAGTCTATTATTTTGATAAATATGGTATGGCAAAGTTTGAAATGTTGTGTACAGAATTTCCCCCAGCAGTATACCATACACTAGCTCTGAGCAGAAGGAGGTTTCAAGAAGGCCTAGTACCTGTTTTTTTAGATGGCCACAGGAAAAAAGGCAACGACCAACTGCAAAATGAATGCAGAGAACAAAAGAGCAGTGTGGCAGCTTAAAAGGCTCAATTGAAGTTCTATTGAGAGTCAAGCCAAAATAAAAAGGTGGTTCCAGGTGCATATATCTGGACTTCAAAACCATTGTAAAAACAGCCAACCATCTTTTGGCGTCCACAGTGCCTGCATCAGGGGCGAATGTGAGTCAGATAATATCCACCGTTTTGGAAGGTATCACTTGACATAGAAAAGAACCCTT
This sequence comes from Microcaecilia unicolor, assembly GCF_901765095.1. Taxonomy (NCBI): domain Eukaryota; kingdom Metazoa; phylum Chordata; class Amphibia; order Gymnophiona; family Siphonopidae; genus Microcaecilia; species Microcaecilia unicolor. The sequence continues at coordinate 147,508 of NW_021963064.1, read as the reverse complement.
AAATGATATAGCAATAAAACCACAAAGCTTTCCTGGCTTGTAGCAGTGTGCGCTGTGGATCCTGAAATGTGTTGGGCTGTTTTTACAATTGATTTTGAAGTCTAGATATAGATATAGCTGCCACTGTCTCGCTTTTTAACATGGCTACAGCATGAACAATTCAGTAGCAAGCAAATGTTGCTAGAATGTTGTGTACTCTTGTTTTTCCAGGCCACGTTGGCTTCTGTGAATGTCCAGGCACTGCCTGATAAAGGACAGAGGTTACAGAGACAAGTGCAGGAGTTAGAAGATGCGCTGAGCTCAATCAGCCTCTCCACACCAGGTATGCAATCCATTTATTGAGGAGAGATTGATCTACACCAAATCCGTATGACCAGACAGGAGCTGTGACTCGGCCCCACAGTCGCTGAGATTGTTTCCCCTGATATTGAGCCTGCACACAACGGTCATCAATTAATTTTTTTATGCCAACTGCCATGGGTAAAAGTAATCATAATCCAGATATTCAGCAGCAGTATTAGGTAGTGGCTAGCATATTCAGACAGCTAAATGTCATAACTTTATCCTGTTAGCAGTTTGAATATTGCCACTAGCAGGATAACCTCCAGCTCCATTCATAGCATGCCCCAACAATATTTGGAGAATGCTGAGGTGGTCAGAGGAAATACTCAGTGGCGCTTTTCCAGTTAGTGTCACTGAATATCCCTCTAAGTGGCACTTATCTGGGTAGCAGCCGCTTTGGCCTGGATAAGTGCTGTCGAATATTGGCCTAGTTATTCTCAGTCATCGAGACGTTCTGACCTTTTAAGAACGTAAGACTATTCATACTGGGTCAGAGAGCAATGGTCCATCTAGCCCAGTATCCTGCTTCCAACAGTGGCCAATCCAGACAAGTACCTGGCAGAAATCCAGTTAGTAACCATTCCATTCTACCAATCCCAGGGCAAGCAGTGGCTTCCCCCATGTTCATTTCAATCACAGAATATGGACTTTTTCTCCAGGAACTTTACTAACAGCTGTTACCACATCCTCTGGCTACGAGTTTGAGCTTAACTATCTGCAGGCATAATTTGCTAGTACTCTGCTGCTTCTCAGCACAGACATTTGGAGACTTCTTATTAAACTAATTTGAAGCCTAAGTCAAGGAGCTATGAGCCTGACAGTCAAGAAAATCTAGATGTCTAGTGTTAACAATTGGGTACCTAGGCCTACGTTAATATAAATTCCTGCCTCCAAAACACTTAAATTTAGGTGCCTTGAAAGTATATGGGACCAGGAATTAGTGTTGATTTTCCAGCACCGAACATGTAACTTCAGGTGCCTTAGTTTAAGGTGCCTAAAGTCAGGAGCTTCTAGTCAGCCCAGAACCGAGGCGTTTTAAATTGTCTGACCATAGGCACCTAATCTTAGAGTTTAAACTAGGCAGGACTTAGTTCAGGTTCATTAACTTCTTTGGTTGTTTCTTTTCACCCTCTAACAATACCTCTAGTCTAAATTTTGAATATACATGGTAGTCAGTGGTGAACCTGGATATTCAGTGCAGGGCCATTTCCAGTGACTGGTATTGAATATCAGGGGGTTATTTTTGGCTGGTTGCCAGCCAAACCAATATTCAACACTAGCTAGTTAAGTTTTTATAGCGGCCAAAGTTAAATAGTGCTGAATATCAGCCAGGATGTCTTTTTTAAGCACACTGATATTTTAACTAATGGTGGACTTGTTTTATTATGTTTTTTTGATGCTAGGTGGGGTAAAGTGGGGTTGAGTAGGCTGGATGATTTGAATTTGTAATCTGCTCTGTACAGTTACAATTAGCTGACAGTAGCAGACTATAAATTGATTTATTAAATTATCCTGTAATGAGAACAATAGCTGTTCTCACTGATTCCTTCAGCATGTGCAGTGGTGGCTAGCACCAAAGATACCAATAGGAGGAGAGTCTAATGTGCATGGACCAGGAGAAGGTCATAGTGTCTGAAGATATCAAGGTGGTGAAACAATGTGACAGGGTAGAATAACCAGCAGGAGGAGAAGGTGTTAATGCCCCTGTACAAGTCATTCATGAGGCCCCACATGGAGTACTGTGTTTTTGTTTTGAAGGCTATATCTTTCTAAGGACATAAAGACTTTAAGCAGTTCAGAGGAAGCTAACAAAAGAGATGTGGAGTTTTTGTCAGAAGATTTATGAGAAGAGATTTGAAGGCCTGAATATGTTCCTTCTAGAGGAAAGGAGGGACAGGTGGCACTGCAGGGAGGTAAACTTAAAGGCAAGATCAGGACATGTTATTTATTTTTAATGGAAAGTGTGGTGGTAAGAAAAAGAGTGACTGAATTCAAAAAGGCATGAGATAGAGAGGATTCCTATATAGCAAGAGAATGGAATCAAAGTAAAACAAGTGGCACTCACACTTCAAAAAAAGACACAGAAGAGTATAACTTACAGAGAGCGGCAGATATAACTCTAGATAAATTACTGGGCAGAGTAGGTGAACCATGCTGGCTTTAGCAGCTGTCATTAACATAATTTATATATATATTTTTTTCTACCCTTAACAGTTGAAAATGATAGGAAGGAGTCAGAGATGAAAGAGAAGCAGCCAGCTGATGTCAGGAATCCATTCAGCGGCACTGGTCCCAGGCCACAGAGCAGTGTGTCCCTGATTAAACCACAGACCTTTCAGGATCTTAAATCCCAGTCCCTGGGTTCTGCTTCCTCCATAGGATCCAGTCAGGTCTGTGGAGGTAAGATTTAGAGCTGAACATCATATTGCAGCATTCGTATCTTAACCTTCTTCTCTGCTCTCAGTCTTCAATGTTTCCTTCCTTTCATTCAACCATCTCCATTCTGTCTTGAGTACATCTCGTCTTTGTCGCTGTCGTCATGCCTCTCCTACTCTTCTCCGTACTCTCTTGCTCCTTCTTCTGCTCTCCGCTGGAGATATCGATCCCAATCCTGGTACTCCACATCAGCTCTCATACTATTCCTGCAGGTCACACAGTGATGTCTCCAATCTAATTTCTGTTTCTCATGTGCTCTATGGCATGCCCGCTGTGTCTTTAACAAACTTTCCTACATCCATGACGTCTTTATCTTTCCTAATCCCCATCTTTGGCAAGAAAGACTTTTACCTATTAACCCTTACAGTCCTACTTGTTTTTGGTTGACCTGTGTCCCTTCCCTACTTTGTTGGACAGTATATTCTCATTAGGGTTCCTTCCTTGTTCATCAGGTATAGGGGCATACTGTAAACATTTCCTTTTCTGAGACTGTTCTACTTACATTTCAAGTCAAACACAGCGAGGTAGACAAAATGATTGAATCCTTATGTTGTAAATAAAGTTACAATACATTGGACATTGCTGTTCAAACATTTTGTCGCCTTCGCTGTGTTTGACTTGTTTGTGTGACTGCGAGGGTCTATGTTTTTTTTTTGTTTTTTTTTTATTGCCGTGTCCTATTAACATATCATTCTGAAGCCAAAGCAATAACAATACTGTAGAATTATCTGCTGACGCCAATGACATTTACTCCTTTCTTCCAGGAAAACCACAGCAGGAAAGTCTGTATGGGAGAAGAATGAAGGAGGACTCTCTCTTTGCAGTGCGCAATGCCACTAGCGAAGCCATTGACCACCTGCACAAATCCCTGGAGTCATGCCCTTCTTCAGAGAGCACTGTGGAGGATCCTGCGGGTCTGAAGGTAGAGCCCTGGAATGGGAGTTTGCTTAGTGATCTCTAGCTGCAATCTTTTGAGAAACATTAGCATCCCCCCCTACCCCCCAGACAGAGGGGTCCGAAAGGAGCAGGAGTGCTCTGTCCTACTTCAGCAGCTGGGTAAGCTCTGCTGAGAATATGGTTCTCCCTATTTTGTAACTGGAGTTCATGACAATTATCTCTGATGAAACTGAAAAAAAACACCCAGTAGTTGTTGGCTGATCGATATGGGCAAACTAGGTGAACGTAACTACTGGCTTGCCGCATATCCTACTTGATCTGCAGTCATTTCCCTCCTCTGCATTTCCCAGCATCCTCTGCACCTGTCCTAGCATGGTATCACTGTTCTGATTGCTTCACGTCTGCAAAAAGGCAAGTCCAAGCATAAGTGCTATCCTCTTCTCTATACCTTCATTGCTGTTATATTAATGTTAGATGATGTACAAGGACTGATCTTATGCTGTGCTCTCAGGTCCCTCTTCTGCTGCACCAGAAGCAGGCCTTGGCATGGCTTTTGTGGAGAGAGACTCAGAAACCACAAGGAGGAATTTTAGGTAAGAGACCCCAAGAGCATTAAATGTATGACAGTTTGTAGGATAATGGAGCATCACACTAGTTCTCCACACTTGTTCTTGCATGCTGAAAATGCACATCATTCTACCCCCACAATGGTGTCCACTTTTTGCCAACTCACCGATCCCTTTGCTTCTCTCCAGTTCTGTGACTTTCTTGGTTTCCTGCAGAGCTTTCACCAGAATATTGGTGCCTAAGTGTGCCAGAGGCCAACGTTGCCCAGAGCGACACGCAGAGATATGCCAAATATATGCACTTTATAGCTTTCGGAGCTGCTGGTTATCTACAGGGTGAACACTGCAGTCAAGTCTATAATAGATATGTGTAAAATGTGTGTACATATACTGCCTCATTTTAGGAAGAACATAAAAGTCAAAATTAAGATGTCCAGGTCAGGACATCTTCAGTTTCAGTAGTATTTTAGAACAAAATCTGCTGATTTAGAAACTTCTAAAATACAGAGATATGGACATTTGTGTGCCCAGTGTGAGTAGCATAACTCTCCATGTTAGAAAAGTAAACGAATAGAAAATCGGTGTTCAAACCCGGTGCATAATCAGTTATGTGCGACAACATAACTATGGAATGCACTACCGAATGCCATAAAAACAACGCATGATCTGGCAGTCTTCGGGAAATTACTAAAGACTAACCTGTTCAAAGAGACTTATCAAAAGGATCCTTCATAATGACCTGACATCAAACCTTTACCAGAACAAGTTAGCATTGAACTCTTTTATTTGGTTACTTTAATCACATTATCATTACTAAACATTTCACATTACCTTTGATCTCAAATACTTGAATTGTATATGTATTGACTCCTAATTTAATTTATTTTCTGTACTTTAATTGCAACTTCTCATTCCGGAAATGGTGATCGCCGTTACGGCATAATGTAAGCCACATTGAGCCTGCAAAGAGGTGGGAAAATGTGGGCTACAAATGCAGCAAATAAATAGCCTGGGGGATTAAGGGGGCAATCCCTTCTAATCCCTCCAGTGGAGTGCTTTTCAATAGCAACTGTTTTCCAAATCCTAAATATGGCTGGTAGCAATTATAACCCCTGATTTTGATCTTTTAGGACCTAGATGTTTGTTCCCATTCTCAACTGGACAGACAACCTCTTGTCATTTACATGCACTTGGGTTTGATAACGTGTATATCCCAGGCTGTGTGTCAAATGGAGACTAAGGTGTTTATGTATGATAAATGTTTACGTGTTTTTGCACATTTCAAATACAAATAGGATATGTAAAATGAGGGCCATAGTTTAAAAACTAAGTTCACCTATGTGAATTGGTTGTTCTGTATACCATGTATTTGTTGTGTATCGGAGGAGAAAAAATAAGCAGTTTGGCAGAGGAGGAATTCTTCAGAACATCTGCTCTTTTTTCCTCTGCTCCAGCATTTGGAAAGCTTGATCACTGGCGCTCCTGTTTGCCTTCTCTTGGCAGTATGTGCCTTTCTTCTGTGATGCTGTAACTGTATCTTCCTCATACTGGCTCTAGTAGAGGTATCAGAGTAGCCACACCAAGCTCATAAGCCACAAAATGAACTCCTTTCTATTGTTCTGTGTTCCACACATGCAAACCTCTTCCAGCTGTAGTCACGATAAATGCCCATTTAGATTTTAGAAATTGAAAATGTCCTATGGTATCTCTCTGAGAATTATTGGCTGTTAACAGTGAGAAACTTGGAAAGAGGCAGATTATAGTAATAGCAATAATTATACATATAAAGACAACACAGTAGAACACTTGTATAATATAAGTATGATACGTGCATGTCAGCACAGTACAAATCAAACTCCTTTAAAAGAGACTTAGGACGTTCATTTAATAGATTGTATGCTTACAAACATCCTAATAGGCAACAGAGAGGACGTGGAGTTGGAACTTGGGTACAGATAGGTTGGGTAAGAAGGTTTATACAGAGATTCACTCTTGAATTAGTGGGTTTGTGCAATGCGTTTTCTGCACCAATTCACTTTTCTCAGCTTCTGATGAGCTTTGTGCTCCTTCTGATGCCGTGAATTCAGCTTTAATTTGCTTGTGTTTCCCCAGCGGATGACATGGGACTTGGGAAGACTCTGACGATGATTGCACTTACCCTGACCCAGAAGCACAGAGAGAAAAGGGGAAAAAAAGCCCAGAAAGAGGAGGTCTGGATCTCCAAACAGGGTACTTGGCGCTCTAAAAAGTGTGTATGTGCAGCAAAAAGTAGGTAAATGGAGGGAGAAAGGTACCTGTTTAGAGCCTGTTCTGTAAAGGAAAGTAGGCACCTACTTTTCTTTATAGAATACTAGCTCAGCAGGGCAAATATTCTTGTATATTTTAAGCATGACTGCTTAAAACTAGTGTAAATGCTTGATCTTTGATGGATCAAACACATGCATAAATTATAGTTTTCCATACTATATTCCCCAGATTCTATATATGGTGTCCTGAGTTGCTCACACAAGATGTGTGCACCACTTTATTGATTAAAAAGCCCTTAACTGGCAATAATTAGGTGCTAACAACCAATTGCAGTTAGTTGGAATTAATTACGACTTTGCGCACATCTGGCTGTGTGCTATTCTATAAGACTTGGAGCCTAACTTTCATAGTGTGTATATGAAAAGGGGATGTGGCCAGGGGCATTACTAAAAATTATGTGCACAGTTACTGAATCCTCAGCAGGCCTAGCTTGGGGTGCCAGCATTTACACCAGGTTTCAGCAGGTGTAAGTCTGGCACCCAGAGAGCGGAGCAGAATCTACATTTAGGCATGATTCTTTAAAGGGCAACCACCCTTTTATAGAATCACGCTTGGTGTCCATTTTTGAGCAGCATTTATTGAATCTAGCCCTATATGTATAATTGTGCACCCTGCCCACCCTCAAATTAGGCATCAGCATTGCATTTAGGTGCCATTTTATAGAATAGAGCATAGCCAGAATATTGGCATTCAGGTGCATGTGTGCGTGTATTCTGATCATGTATATGCATTTTTGGCACATAAGAATAAGTGCCTTTTTTAGAATTACCCTCATGATATGCAGCTAGGTCTCCAGCCAGTTCAAGTTACCCTGATCTCTGGCTGATGTTTAGCCTTCCAAAGCAGAAATTAGAAAGCCCTGAATTGGACATATGTGGATAAACTTTGCATAGAAGACTACTTAAAACAGGGCGTTGTCATCTTTATTGGTGCAAACCTCCAATTACAGAACTATGAAATGATATAATAAAGAGATCTGTAGAAAAAGATCAAAGTATGTATGCCCTATTCAAATTTAAAAAAAATTTGTTTTGGGGTACTGGGATCAGAATATTGCTACTCAAACTAAGGGCCCTGTTTACTAAGCCGCGCTAGAGGCATGCTAGCATTTTTAGCATGCGCTAAATGCTAGAGACACCCATAGGAATGTACAGGGCCTTAAATTTTTTAGAATAAAAATCCAAATATGTGAAATTCTTTCCAACTGGGCACTGAGGGCTAGTGAAAATGTAAGTTTCACACAAACCTCATAGAAAGAAAATTCATCACCGGCTTAATGAATTGAGTAGTGATCTGTGCTAAATTTCATTCCTTCATAGACTCTACTCTCATCGTCTCTAATGCCACTTTGGTCATCTGCCCGGCTTCCCTGATCCATCACTGGAAGAAGGAAGTTGATAAACGAGTTGATCATGGCAAGCTGAGAGTTTATCTGTACCATGGGCCCAACAGAGAGAAGGATTCCCAGCTGTAAGTGCCCTATTTAAGCTTTTATGCTCATGCTGAGAGGGCAGGTAACGGAGTAGTGCAGACCACTGCAGCATGTGTATGAGCAGCTCTTAAAACTTAAGGAATCAAAAGCAGTAAATGGTACTCCAATGCCACATACAAAGATACCATCCAGCACAGAAGCAGAGTACTGTGTCCCTTTCCCATGGCACAAAAGTTACCCCAAGCATTTTACCCTCGGGTATTTCTATTCACTTGCCATTTACCTGTCTTGAACAGAGGGTTCTGTGGGTTTCGGGGCAGTCCCAGAGCTGTAGAGATGTTTTAAGAGGTGAGAAGAGCAAGCTTCCCCAAGGTTAGAGTAGGGGGGCCCTGTCTGCTGTACTCTATAACAGGATGAACGGACTGACTTCTGAGTGGAATGTTTTGGATTTTGTAGTCTTTCAGGATACGACATCGTTGTGACAACTTACAGCCTTGCTGCCAAGGAGATTCCAGTGCAGAAAGGAGAGAGTGAAGGCCCTGTTAGAGATCAGGGAGAGGTCAGTCACTTTCATTAGCTCTTTGGCATCCAAGTATTTTGGTACATTTTAATTGCATTTTTGATAAAATAACCTAAACTGGATAGAATGACTTAGTTAACCAAGCTGTCAGGTTAACCATGGTACATGGCATTAATCCCCTAGAAGTGTGAAGTGGAAGAGTAGTCTATGGTTAGAGCAGCAGTTTGAGAATCAGGGAAGCCAAGGTTCAAATCCCACTGCTCTCCTTGTGATCTTGGGCAAGTCACTTAATCCTCCACTACCCCAGGAACAAACTGAGATTGTAAACCCTTTGAGGATAGGAAAATACCGACTGTACTTGGATTAAACTTGCCTTGAACTACTGAGGAAGGCATAAGCTAAATCCAAATATCTTTCACCCCCCTCCCCCCTCTTTAGAAATAGCTTAGTTCATAATACCCATGACGGCTACTACTTTATAAATAGACAAAACACGTGCAAGTAATTTTAGCTTGTTCGATCAGTTTTCCTTTTTGTCTGAACACTTACTGTCAGTTATAACCTTGACTGGATTAACACCTTTAAACTTTGTTGGGTCTTCCTGCTAATGAATGTTCAGATCAGAGGGAATTAATTATCACTGAGTTTATAGTAAGAGGTTCCCTTGTTCTTATAATCTGTGGAACAGAACTGGATCTCTGTGTGAAAAGATTTGCTATTAAGCTAACAATTGGGGAAGGAATAGAAGGGAGCAGGGTGGCTTGTTTTTGTTTTTGCCTTCACTAGTAATTATCCCATCAGCTTTCAGGGGGCAGAAGTGCCACTCCACATGTTTAGAAAAGCCAGGATCAACAGAAAGATGGCCAGTATCATTCCTGGGGCTTAGTTAGGAGTAAGAGCAAAAATCACAAAGTAATCCTACCCAAACCTGCTGCAGAGGCAACAGGGTGGTACAGATGATTCAGCACCTTATAGAGTCCTTATATTTCATATCATGTGTATTACTTGGGTAAGTGGCATGAAAGTTTTCAAAATCAGTTTACATGGTGAAAGGGTTGTATGAAAATTGGTTGCCCTTCCTGCAGCCTTGCTGGGCAAAATGTAGAGACTATTATAAAGAACAAAATTACAGAGCATATTCAAAAGCATAGATTAATGAGACAAAGCCAACATGGATTTAGTGAAGGGAAATCTTGCCTCACCAATCTATTACATTTCTTTGACGAGGTGAACAAACGTGGATAAAGGAGAGCCGTTATTGTGTATCTGGATTTTCAAAAGGTGTTTGGCAAAGTACCTTATGAAAGACTCCAGAGGAAATTGGAGAGTCATGGGATAGGAAGTAGTGTCCTATTGTGGATTAAAAACTGGTTAAAAGATAGAAAACAGAGAGTAGTGTTAAATAGTCAGTATTCTCAATGGGGAAAGGTAGATAGTGGGGTTCCCCGGGGGTATGTGCTGGGACTGCTGCTTTTTAACATATTTATAAATGATCTAGAGATGGGAGTAACTAGTGAGATTATTAAATTTGCTGATGACACAAAGTTATTCAAAGTTGTTAAATCGCAAGAGGATTGTGAAAAATTACAAGAGAACCTTACGAGATTGGGAAACTAGGTGTCTAAATGGTAGATGGTGTTTAATTTGAGCAAGTGCAAAGTGATACATGTGAGAAAGAGGAGCCCAAATTATAGCTATGTAATGCAAGGTTCCACGTTGGGAGTCACCGACCAAGAAAGAGATCTAGATGTTGTCGTTGATGATATGTTGAAACCCTCTGCTCAGTGTGCTGCGGCGGCTAAGAAAGCAAATAGAATGATAGGTATTATAAGGAAAGGAATGGAAAACAAAAATGAGGACGTTATAAAATGCTTGTATCGCTCCATGGTGGGACCGCACCTCGAATGTTGTGTTCAGTTCTGGTCACCGCATCTCAAAAAAGATATAGTGGAATTAGAAAAGGTACAGAGAAGGGTGATGAAAATGATAACGGGGATGGGACGACTTCCCTATGAGGAAAGGCTAAAGTGGCTAGGGCTCTTCAGCTTGGAGAAAAGACGGCTGAGGGGAGATATAATAGAGGTCTATAAAATAATGAGTGGAGTGGAATGGGTAGACGTGAATCGTTGTTTACGCTTTCCAAAAATACTAGGACTAGGGGGCATGGAATGAAGCTACAAAGTAGTACATTTTAAAACTAATCGGAGAAAATTTTCTTCACTCAATGTGTAATTTAAACTCTGGAATTTGTTGCCAGAGTATGTGGTAAAAGCAGTTATCTTAGCGAGGTTTAAAAAAGGTTTAGATGTCTTCCTAAAGGAAAAGTCCATAGACCATTATTAAAATGGACTTGGGGGAAATCCACTGCTTATTTCTGAGATAAGTAGCATAAAATGTATTGAACTTTTTTGGGGATCTTCCCAGGTATTTGTGACCTGGCTTGGCCACTGTTAGAAAGAGGATGCTGGGCTTGATGGACCTTTGGTCTGTCCCAGTATGGCAATACTTAGTATTTATGTAGCTTCAAAAGCATGTGAGGTTGTACAGCCATTATTTTTAGCTGCATTGTGAGGCCTTGAGAGCATGTTAGGTTGAGTAGGAGAATAATGTGGGGAAAAAGCAAATGAAAATTGTTAAGCAGCTTTAAAAAGCTGTGCTTTAGTCTGGATTTGAATAGGGCCAGAGAGAGTATGATATACCAACTCAGGAAGTCTGTTTCAGGTGTACAGTGTTGGAAGATGGGAGTTAAAACAGAGTCTGGAGGTAGAGGAGAAGGACACAGATGAGTGGCTTACCTGATGAGTATAGTTCTTAAGGAAGTGTAGGGAGTTGAGAGAAGAGATACTGAAGAGCTGCAGAATGAATGCACTTGTAAGTCAGTAAGGGAAGTTTGAACTGGCTTCCTATTTGTTTTGGCGTACAATGAAGGGACTTGAAGAGGGATTATGTCCCTATACGGCGATATATCCAGCGCTGGGAGGGGGATCTGAAGACTAGTTATGAATTCAAGCGCTGGGATACATGTTAAAGGTTTCTGTCTCAAGTTCCTTAATTGAAAATGGTTATAAAGTGCTATATCGCTGGTATTTTACACCTAATAGACTAGCAAAAATGTATGATCAAGGAACCGGCCAGAGTTGGAGGTGTTGTGCAGAGGTGGGTGACTTGCTTTGTATTTGGTGGACATGTCCCAAGATACAGGTATATTGGACAGAGTTACTAAATATATTTACTCAAATCACGGGTGTACACTAGCCCTCCACAGCAGAGACTTGCCTTTTGCATTTTTGCCCCATTGGGGTTCCTCCAGCTATGCATCGCCTGGCCTCAGTGTGGCTGGTGGCGGGGAAAATCATGGCGTCGGCCTGGAGGAATCCCCTTCCGCCTCCGGTGGTGAAGGTTATCCATAAAATGGACCATTTATACCAGATGTCAAAAATGACTGCTGTAAGAGCTGGACACATTATGCAGTTTTATAGACAATGGGACAAATATGTTACATGGAGATCCCAAGCTGGAATTGATCTTGATGCCCCTAGGTTGATAGTACCACCGGTTTGATTGACTGGCGTGATGATATGCCTGTGGACACTGGGACACTGGCCATCAGTCGGACTACAAGTTTCATTAGCAGGGAGGGAGGGGGAAATTGGGATTTAAAGGCATTGTTAATATTCAGTTATTGCCATAATTGCTTGATGTGTGATGGTTACTTGAATTTAAAACTTTAATAAAAATAATAAAAAAAAAAAAAGAAGAGAGACTGTCAGAGTAGTGACATTGGTGGAAGTTAAGTCATGCAGCAGAATTTTGACGATCGAAGGGGAGAGAGATGGTTCAGTGGAAGGTGTGCAAGGAGTAGGTTGTAGTAGTAGTAGTAGTAGTGTAAGCAGGAAGTGATGAAAGTGGGTAGGGGCTTTGGTAATGTGTACAGAAAGGAAGGGACAAATACTGGTGGCAATATAGAAAAAGAAGCTAAACTTTTCAAAGTGAGAGTTGGCTTATCTATAAAGTACCTATGGTCTTTGAATCAGTGTAGGCAGTTTGAAAATTGCCCCTTAATTATGTAAAAACTGTTGGGGGGAGGGGTGCGCCACAGAACATTATAATATTTATAGAGCATTCAGTCTTGTCTTCTACTCTTTGCAGGATGGATCACATTCGCTGTATTCTCCTCTACTATGTGTAACCTGGCGCCGAATTATACTGGATGAAGCTCATACCATTAAGAATCCAAAAGCACAGACCTCACTAGCAATGTGTAAGCTGAGAGCCAGTGCTCGCTGGGCTATGACTGGGACCCCCATCCAGAACAACCTGCTGGACATGTATTCACTGTTGAAGTAAGAGCAGATCATTGATGGTGCTTGCCACTACCAGAGTCAGGGATCTGAACTTTCCAGGTCACTTTTTTAATTCCTTAGGTTGGTCGAAAGTCCCAGTCATTGCACAAGGGTGGAATTGTGTAAAGAAATTATCCACTTGTAAAGAAAGATTTTTATGCACAGAAAACGGCTGTTATAAAAATATGTAGGTGTATATATATGCTGACAAGAGCATGCATACTTTACATGCTCTGTGTGGAGGTACATCTGGGAGTATTTTCTGGGCAGAGCTGAAGTGCGTTGCCTTTCCCATGTGTACATAAATAGTTTGCATTTCTGTAAACTAGGCGCTAACGTGTGCATTTTCCCCCAGATTCTATAAATGGTGTTCTTTAAATTGCACGCATAATTTAATTGAATCAAACTAATTAGCACCAATAATTGGGTAATTATCTATGCTAATTGACAATTAGAATTTACATATGCATTCTGCTAGGCATATTCTATAAGGATGCTCTTGGAAATTATAGTGCACAGATCTGAAAAGGGGGCATGGGCATGGGTGGGTTATGGGTGTTCTCAGAATTTGCGCAGACTGTTACAGAATACGCCTGATCTGTGCCTAATTTAGGCATGGGGATTTACAACTGATCTCAGTTAGTGTAAATCCTCGCACCTAAAAGTTAGGTTTGGCTTCTGGTGCTAGGTGCTATTCTTTAAACGGCGCCCGACTTAACACTTATTTTTTTCAGCGCCACTTATGGAATCTAGTCCTATGCATATAAATTTTTAGAATGCTAGCGTATACACCCATATATGCCAATATTCCACCTATTTTGCAGAGCGTGTATTGGCAAGGAGAGGGTGTACGCATGGGTGAGGGACATAGGCTTCCACATACACAAGTAGTTTACAGAATGCTGTACGTTATGCGCATCACTGTCACATTTAGATGCTCACACTTAAACTAGTTTTATGGCTGGCGCCTAGATGTTAGGTGCAGATAACAATATAGTTTCCGTTACCAGTGCTGTGTGCAGACCCTGCCTGAACCCTGGAAACAGTCTCCGTGATTAGCTAGGTCAGAGTTCACTGATGTTTTTAGAACCTATCAGGCACTTATCACTTGAAAGTCAAAGTACAGGTCTTCAGTGTGGAGAGATGGAATGCAGCTGAGGTTTGCAGCAGTCCCAATGCTAATTGAAAATAATATAAACAGTGTAGCTGCGTCAAGGTTTTCTAAGACAAATACAGATTAGAAACCTTAGGCAGCATGCAGAAGGGAAATAAACATGCTGTCAAAGTTCAACTTTATTTATATATTGCAAATCAATAATAAGCGGTTCATGAAATTAAAAAATAAGGGAGGGTAAGAAAAGAGGGGGAAGAGCAAATGGGACTTGATATACTGCCTTTCTGAGGTTTTTGCAACTACATTCAAAGCAGTTTACATATATACAGGTACTTATTTTGTTCCAGGGGCAATGGAGGATTAAGTGACTTGCCCAGAGTCACAAGGAGCTGCAGTGGGAATCGAACTCAGTTCCCCAGGATCAAAGTCCACTGCACTAACCACTAGGCTAATCCTCCACTCAACCGCATCCAGGACCTAAGTTACAAACATTTACATTATGTTTGTTTATTTCTTTACTTGATATACCACCTTTTACTTAGGTGAGGACAGGGAAGGGGACAAGAAATCAAACCTAAGAGACAAAAGGGAGGACGTGAAAACAGATGACTTTACTTTAGTGAAGCGCTGCCCAGGACCACAAACAAGGGCATTGAGATTAAGAGGTCTGTAACATCAGCAGTTAGCAGATGCAAATGCTTTAGTAAAGAAGTACATTTTCAAGGCCATCTTAAAGTTCTTAAATACTGTCTACCTGAAGCTCAAGAGGCACCAAGTTCCAATGAGTAGAAGCAATGACAGAGAAGCAGGTAGTTGTTGCACGATGGGAGTGTATTTGTAAGTATGTCAGGCTAATGAGTAAGTGCTGTTGGGAAGAGCACAAGGTACGTGCAGGGGTATAGGGAAGAAATGATGTAAATGGGAATTAAGGGCATCCAGAATGGATGATCTGATGTGTTAAAGTCGAAACTTTAAAAGGGAATATGGCAACGAATGGGGAGCCAGTGTTCAGATTTCAGAAGGGAGATAACGCTATCGTTTATCGGTTTGTTTGTTTTTTTTTCTCCACGGATAACTTTAACCGCCATATTCTGGATTAGCTGTAGGTGACAGGTTTGATAGAGGTAAAGACCATGAAAAAGAATCGGGAGATGACTGAGTGCACCAACAGACGAAGAGATTGCATGTCAAAAACAACAAGCGGGCAGCCTTGATCTGTTTCAGGGTGAAGATTGACTTTAGTACAATGGTGGATGTGTTGAGAGAAAGTAAGATGATTATCAATCACTACACCAAGAATTTTAGTATCCTTCAAGGGAATGGGTAAGTCACAGAGGAAGGGGGAACACTGGAGAACAAATGGCCTTCTAATGGAAAGAGTAGTGAGACAGTCTTGGAAACATTTACTTTCAGCTTATTCAAGAAAGCCACTTAGCAATATTATCCAGTTTCATAGATATTACCTTGGTAATCCTTGATGAACAGGACTCAAGCAGAAAGAGCAGTTAGTCATTGTCTGCATAAAGGGTAAATGGTTATGGATTTCATATACTCCCTTTCTGTGACATCCAAAGCGATTTATGTATATAAAATGTGATCCCCAAAGACTGCAGTTGGAGTTCCAGTAGTGAGAGAGAGACATTAAACAGAACAGGTCTCAGAGCAGATCCCTGCAGAACACCACGTGATAGAGTAACAGTGTTAGAAAAGGAGTTCCACCACTGGACCCGGAAAACCTATCATGTAAATAAGATCTGAACCAGGACAGTGTAGATTTTGGTGATACCTACGGACTGCAAGCGACTAAAAATATCTCGTATTCGGGGGAGAATGGCAAAAACTGCAGTGTCTCAAGTCCATAGTGTTTTACAGAAGAATCCATGTTAGTTTGGCTCTGGCATCATAGGCACACAAAAAGGTGGGTCAGGCTGTTGCACTATAAGCTTGTACTGTGGTCAGACCATTACAAAGCACATATCACCCTCCTATGGAGAATGAGAGACACTACTAATAAACAAACACGAAAAACTTACACCATGAGAGGAAAAATAGATCCGGTAAAATTCTGGCAGCAAATCTACCACGACGGATGGACAATAGAGGCAGACACAATCCAATTCCTCTCAGAATGGGATAATAGATGCAAATCAATACTAGACAACATCGCCCCAATCCAAACCAGAACCTTGCACAGAAAGAACTCAGTACCATGGTTCAATGAAGAACTGAAAAAACTCAAAACACAAGTTAGGAGATTGGAACGAGCATGGAACAAAAAGAAAGACGACCCCACACTCACCGCTTGGAAACAACTCTGAAGGAAATATAAATATACCATAAGACAATCCAAAAGATCACACTACAAAAATGAAATTGGACCAAATTACAAAGACACACACAAACTCTTCCAACTCGTGAATAAGTTGTTAGACACCACACCAGTCACGAACAACAGCAAAGACACACCAGGAGCTGATAACCTTGCGAAATACTTTAAAGAGAAAATCATACAACTGCAACTCAAAATACCTATCAGCCCCATCGAATACACTACACTTCTAGACTGCCTAGACCCAGGAGTATACCCTGCAGACAGGATTTGGACTGAATTCGAACTACTATCAGAAGATCTCATCTCACAAACCCTTAAAAGATTCGCCAAATCACATTGCAAATTAGATGTATGCCCAAATAACCTTATGAAATCAGCCCCTCAACAATTCATAACAGACCTAACAAACCATGTGAACTTCATGTTACAAAATGGACTCTTCCCAAGGGAGAAAGGAAACATTTTACTCACCCCCAAACCTAAAGATGCAAAGAAAAGTGCGAATGAATTAACTAACTATAGACCAGTAGCATCTATTCCCTTAATTACTAAAATAACAGAAGGAATGGTGACCAAACAACTCACAGAGTATCTATACAAGTTCTCTATACTACACGACTCCCAGTCAGGATTTCGCTCCAACCACAGCACTAAAACCGTACTAGTCACGCTTATGACCAAATTCAAACAAATGATAGCAACTGGCAAGAATATATTACTCCTACAATTTGACATGTCAAGCGCCTTCGACATGGTTGATCACGGAATTTTATTACACATCCTCGAATACTTCGGTATCGGAGGTAAAGTTCTCAATTGGTTTAAGGGGTTCCTAACTACACGCTCATATCAAGTCACAGCAAATTCGATTACATCAGCCACTTGGACACCTGAATGCAGAGTTCCACAGGGATTCCTCCCTCTCACCGACCATATTCAACCTAATGATGACACCCCTAGCCAAATTACTATCGATGCAAAACCTCAACCCATACATATATGCCGATGATGTAACGATCTTCATTCCATTCAAGCAAGACCTAAGCGAAATTTCCAACGAAATCAACCAAAGTTTACATATTATGCATTCTTGGGCAGATGCATTTAAGCTGAAACTAAATGCGGAAAAAACCCAATGCCTAGTACTCACCTCGCAACACAACAAAGACAAATTTACCACCATCAACACACCAAAACTAAATCTACCAATCTCTGATACCCTAAAGATTCTGGGAGTCACCATTGATCGGCATCTAAATCTTGAGAATCATGCGAAAAACATAACCAAAAAAATGTTTCACTCAATGTGGAAACTAAAGAGAGGAAGACCATTTTTTCCAAGGACCGTCTTCCGTAACTTGGTACAATCTCTGGTACTCAAGTCATCTGGACTACTGCAACTCACTCTACGCCGGCTGTAAAGAACAAATAATAAAAAAAAAAAAACTCCAAACAGCCCAGAACACAGCGGCCAGACTAATATTCGGAAAACCAAAATATGAAAGTGCAAAGCCCCTACGAGAGAAACTGCACTGGCTCCCACTCAAAGAACGAATCACGTTCAAAGTATGCACCCTCGTTCATAAAATCATCCATGGAGATGCCCCAACCTACATGTCAGACCTACTACTACTACTACTACTACTATTTAGCATTTCTATAGCGCTACAAGGCATACGCAGCGCTGCACAAACATAGAAGAAAGACAGTCCCTGCTCAAAGAGCTTACAATCTAATAGACAAGAAATAAAGTAAGCAAATCAAATCAATTATTGTGTACAGGAAGGAGGAGGGTAGGTGGAGGCATGTGGTTACAAGTGGTTACGAGTCAAAAGCAATGTTAAAGAGGTTGGCTTTCAGTCTAGATTTAAAGGTGGCCAAGGAAGGGGCAAGATGTAGGGGCTAGACCTAATAGACCTGCCACCCAGGAGTGCAAAAAATTTTCTCGAACATTCCTTAATCTTCATTTCCCCAACTGCAAAGGTCTGACATACAAATTAACACACGCCTCCACCTTCTCTTACATGAGCACGCAACTCTGGAACGCGCTACCACGCTATCTGAAAACGACCTATGAACTGACCAACTTCCGTAAACTACTGAAGACTCATCTCTTTGAAAAATACCACAAAGAATAATTACGTAAAATCCCCAAATACACCTAGTAACGTCGTCGTACGTCTATTGTTTTTAATGTTCCTACCACACCTGTATCTTGTATTTTAATTTCTGATAATATCTTCTGTAATACCACCATCTAGTATTCCTAATGTCTGTCAATGTCTTCTGTAATGCCACTATCTTGTACTTCATGACCATGTAACCCAAATTCCTTCTGTAAAACCAAATGTATATCTTTTTCCTTTTCCAGTATCCATGATATATTGTAAGCCACATTGAGCCTGCAAAAAGGTGGGATACAAATACAATAAATAAATAAGACTGGTCAGTGCAATGATTGGGCTAAATAGATAACTGGAGGGAAAACTCAAGGTAGCTGTGAATGAAAGTTCTTGGCACCAGATCCCAGCCCTGGTTCTGATTAACTTGGAGACCCAAAAAGTAAGAGGAAACTGCTGGACCAAAAGATAAATGGGACCCCTTGTTCTCTTTATTTATTTTTCCTTTGAAATCAAGATCAGCTGCATTATTTTATACAGGAAAACGTGGATGCGGTTGAGTATATCTGAGCGAGAACACAAAAATCTTGTTTCAAGAAGTTTATACGTTGGTACTTTTGTACAGATGTTCAAAATATTGAAGTGGGAAACATATGGAAATTTGTGCGTAAAACTCAGTGTGGAAAAATACAAATGAGGGAACCACTTGAAATAACATTTGCTTGGGGTTGGAGATGATATTATGCATAAAGTGCTGTTAAAGTACTTTGAGAGGGATACAGATTGGGCGTATGGGTGCAGTAGGTAGACAGGTTAGGATGAGTGCAATTTTTGTTGAATATACAGGAATCCACTGTCTTTAAAACTGGACATTGGTAGTTGGAATACCTTTTTTTTTTTTTTTAACTCTTTTGCAGTGGTGAGTTGTTTTTTTTGGCTTTGTAACCTAACTCGCTTTCTGTAGGTTTCTGCGCTGCTCTCCCTTCGATGACTTCAAGGTGTGGAAGAGCCAAGTCGATAACTGTACCAAAAAAGGCGGGGAGAGGCTGATTATCCTGACAATAAGCCTTCTACTGAGACGCACGAAGGATCAGATGGATGCAGCTGGGAAACCCCTGGTAAGAGCTTGTATGCACTTGTTCTTGTCCCTGCCAAGACCTGGAGTAGGAGTGTAAGGAAGATGAGGACAGAATCATACTCCAAAACCTATATATGAGAGGGAAAACATATTGCCCAAGTGTTTCAGCAATATATGCTTTTTTTTTTCCATCTAAGAAGCTATAAACAAACCTAAAGACAGATGGCATGATAACTCTAGAATGATGATTCCTGCATCTGTTTTTGTAAATGTAAAATGGTAATGCAGATTAGCTGGTACGACCCACATGCTGTCCTTTTGACCTGAGGTGTATAAACATGAACCTGTGTTCTGTCTGGCAAAATCCAATGCTGTTTGTATCTTGCTTGCGAGTCTTCTGCAACACACTGCAGGACTCTAATTTATACCTAGGACACATCATAGTGCATGTGTACCCACAGCCTGATTGGATTACTTCCTTCCCTGAAGGTACCCTTACCCCAGCGCAGATATCGGTTACATCAGCTAAAACTTTCAAAGGATGAGCAATCTGTTTACAACATTCTGTATGCAAGATCCAGGTAAGAACTGCATCTCCTAATCCAGTGGTTGTCAAACCTGGTCCTGGAGACACCCCCAGCCAGTCAGGTTTTCAGGATATCCACAATGAATATTCATGAGAAAGATTTGCATGCAGTGGAGGCAGTGCATGCAGATCTCTCTCATGAATATTCATTGTGGATATCCTGAAAACCTGACTGGCTGGGGTGCCTCCAGGACTAGGTTTGGGGACCACTATCCTAATCTGTGGCTCATTTTACCTGTTCAGAAGGAATGGATCCTAAGGAGCTTAGCCGATATTGGGTGGCGGGGATTGGGAGGCGGGGATGGTGCTGGGCAGACTTATACGGTCTGTGCCAGAGCCAGTGGTGGGAGGCGGGACTGGTGGTTGGGAGGCGGGGATAGTGCTGGGCAGACTTATACAGTCTGTGCCCTGAAAAGGACAGGTACAAGTCAAGGTAAGGTATACACAAAAAGTAGCACATATGAGTTTATCTTGTTGGGCAGACTGGATGGACCATGCAGGTCTTTTTCTGCCGTCATCTACTATTTTACTATACCCAAGTGCTTATGAAAGGTATCAGATTAACAGCATCCTATATATAGATACTTCTTAAGTGGCAGCAGTCTAGCCCAGGGGCGTATGTGGAATTCGCCGGTAGGGGGGTCCAAAGCCGAGGTGAGGGGGCACATCCTCTCGACTCCCCCCCCCCCCCCCCGCCCGCTGTTGCTTACCTGTGCTGGCGGGGGACCCCAACCCCCGCCAGCTGAAGCCGTCGTCCTTCGTTCGTTTGTTCTTTCTGAGTCTGACTCGTCTCTGACGTCCTGCACACGTCCTCGATGTTATGTATGTGCAGGACGTCAGAGACGAGTCAGACTCAGAACGAACGAAGGACGACTGCTTCGACTGGCGGGGGTTGGGGTCCCCCGCCAGCACAGGTTGGCGGCGGGAGGGGGGGTTGCGAGGGCCATTGGTAGGGGGGTCCAGGGCCAAATCTACGGGGGCCCTGGCCCCATTACAGATACACCCCTGGTCTAGCCTGCTTCCACGCCAGTTGCTTTTGGATAGACAACAGACTTTGGTAACAGAGGGTAGTTGAGACTGAAAATTAGGGAACCCTTTAGGATGAAGATCTCCATTAAAACTGGTGAAAATCACCATTTCATTGCACTGTCATCAGAAGTTAATAACTTCCAGTCACTACTGACTTTGGTGGGATGAAGCTGTATGAATGTGTATCCCTGTCTCCATCTTATAAGCCCTGTACAACTTTCCATCTAATTTTGTTTCCAGTTCATACGATGAAAAACTATTGAAACCCAAGCAATAAGCTAGGCAATGGATCATTTTCTAATTGCTTTATTACCTGCTTTACCTCCAGATCAACTCTGCAGTCCTACTTAAAAAGACATGAAGGAGAGGATGAGAAAGCGGGAAGGCGAGCTGATAACCCATTTGACAGAGGTTGGATTTCACACACAGGGATTCATTTTATGAAAACAATTAAAACGTGGTTGTATGCAATCTGTGCACAGGTATTAACAAGGGGTGGAATTTGGGCAGAACTGGGATGGAGTTGCAGTGTACAGGCATACTAATGTACATGCATTGAATGCATGCACATATCAATACTTTTGGAGGAAGGTGCTGGGGATAAATGAAGGATAAAAATAGATCTAACATATCTAGCAGTTAACTCTGATGAGCTTATCAGTATTGTAGTATTTAGAGAAAAAGTTCTTCTTGCTACAAGTAATGTATACTTCCCTCTTTCTGTTTTCAGAAATAGCTCTGCAAGTACAGAGCTAGCCTGCCAGGGTCCATCTGTTCTTCAGAAAATGACCATGGGTGGGACTGTGCTGGGTTCCTGGCCACTGCACAAGATGCTTTCAGTGTATTAGCTGAAAAAGCCTGTATAAAACACACAGAGGGCAAATGGATAGGCAGTTTTTAAAGTAGCTTATTCCATTTTACAGGTGAAGGTATGTGTGGAAATCCACAGTGTACGTACTTGCCTTTACTGAAGGCATTCCCTGGAGCAGGGTTAGGGTAGAAATTGAATCGATGCACAGGCTTCTGTATTTTTGGTCAGAAAAGTGCCAGCAGAAACGGTAGTGAAAGTGTCTTGGGATACTTTGTTCCTTCATCAGTTTTCAAAGTGAAGTATCCCCGTATTTTAGCTTTGAAAATGTTGGTGTCCTTAGAATCTGTGGACTTTGCAGCACTGCAGACATTATGACAATTTTTATAAAACTTTACACATATAAAACTGGTTTTATGCGTGGAAAAGCCTCATTAAATTGTGTGGTCGTTTTCCATACAGGAATATGTGTGCCTACAGGAGTTCACTTGGGCATTCCTGGGGGTAATGTTTGGGCAGAGCGGAGGCCAAATTGTGATCTATTTGTGTAGAATATACACCCCCCACACACACCTGGTATAAATTTATGAATTTCAGTTTGCATGCTATTGGAGCTAGTTCTGGGTGTCTGTTGCCTTTCATAAAATGAGAGCTTACTTGAGCTTTATAAAACTAACTGTCCTTCGGTTATTGCATGCCTTCTTTAAATGCTGAAAGCTTGAGGTGTGCTGCTCTCATTTTTGTGTGGTTACACCACCAAAGGCATTCACGCCCTGGAGTTTAACAGTTGTAACTTCGGAGATTGCTGTTTCTTCCCCTCCCCCCTCCACACCAAGTTATATTTGTTCAAATGATAGTTGAAGGAGACGGTCATGCTGTTGCCAAATTAACATGCTGTCATCTGGTTTTTTTTTTCCCCCCCTTTTTATCTGTAGTGGCCCAGGAATTTGGTGTAGGTCAGGATGATTGTCCTTCAAGCTCTCAGCCCAAGGTCTCGAGCACAATGCATATTCTTACCTTACTGCTGCGGCTGCGCCAGTGCTGCTCCCATCTCTCTCTTCTCAAAATGGTAAGAGAAATCCTAATGCTTATTTTCCAGTGTAAATGTTAGGACGATTTTATAATCTTTTATATAGCATTGTGTTAAATTGCAAACTGTATAATACTCCTTACTGTATGATAAAATAAAATCCCCCCTCCCCCCCCCGCCTCCCAATCTTCAGTGCTATTTAATCGGCCAGGAACAGCTCCTATCCGGTTAAATAGCACTTAGCCGGCTAAGCACTAATATTCAGGGCGATAGATCCTGTTATCTCCACTGAATATTAACGCTAAGTGCATAGCAGCTAAATGACTGTATAGCAAATATTCAAGCACTGGCCTGCTAAGTTTAGCAGGCAAATCGGACCACATAAATAAGTCATACCTTTGCCTGCTATGAACTTAACCTGTGAGTGCTGAATATTCACTTAGCTGATTGTTTGAGCTGGCCAAACCACCCCCCTCCAGATATTCAATGTCTGTTACCAGAAAACGGCTCTAATTGAATATCTGGGGTCAGCACCAATTGCGGCACTTATGCGGGTTGCTTCCTGTCCTATCAGTCCTATCCTAATAGTCCTATTGGTGCTGGAGAAAACTTGAGCCTTAAGCTGCAATACCTTTCATTGGACCAACAGAAAAGACAATGTGGTCGATATTCAGTCAATGGCACTTAGTGTTTTGCTGACTGCCACTGGCATTTATGCCTGGAAATTCAATGCTGGGCCATGTCCGGGCTCTGGTATTGAATTTCCAGGTTTCTGGAGCCAGTTACGCCATAGCTGGTTAAGTGTGACATTCAGCACCTAACTGGCTGAGTCCTGTCCTGCTAAGGACAGGACTCAGTTTTATATGGAACTATTTTTGCAGTGACCTTGGCCAGTTAATTGCTGAATATTGGCACTTAACTGGCCAAGTTCTGACTCCGCCTCCCAGAATGCTCCCAAAATAGCCAGCTTTGAGATGGATGCTAACCAGACCTTTTCAGCAGCACTAACTGGTTGTGCAGCTGAAAATGACCGGTTGACCTAGAACAAATGATTTAACCAGAGAGGAGCTGTTTCTGTCTGGTTAAATCATATTGAATATCGACATGAATAGGACATGAATTGAGGTTGAAGGGGGGCAGACTCAGGACTAATGTCAGGAAGTATTTTTTCACGGAGAGGGTGGTGAATATGTGGAATGCCCTCCCGCGGGAGGTGGTGGAGATCAAAATGGTAATAGATTTCAAACATGCGTGGGATAAACACAAAGGAATCCTGTTTAGAAAAAATGGTTCCGCGGTATCTTAGCAGCGATTGGGTGACGCCGCCGGTAATTGGGAAACAAAATGGGAGCTGGGCAGACTTCTACGGTCTATGCCCTGATTGTGACTGAATAGATAGGGATGGGCTGGAGTGTAAATTTTAAGGGGCTTCGACGTTAGCTTCAGAACTTAGTACAAGAACAGTGCTGGGTAGACTTCTACGGTCTGTGCCCTGAGAAAGGTGAGGACAAATCAAACTCGGGTATGCATATAAAGTATCACAAACTATGTAAATGACTTTATCTTGTTGGGCAGACTGGATGGACTATACAGGTCTTTATCTGCCGACATTTACTATGTTACTATGACCTGATTACTTGAGCTTTCAAGACTCTAGGTCTGTCTTCACATCCGATGTCTAAAGAGACCTGTGCAGTATTGGAAGGTCATATATAACATCTTTTAAAAGATGTTCAGTTTTTATTCCTCTTCAATATACAGGGTGAGGCGCAAAAAAAAAAAAACCCAACCCCTAGAGGGTTTTTTTTTTTTGTTTTGGGGTTTTTTTGCGATTTTCTCAGCAACTGCTTTGAATTTCAGTGAGGCTTTTTACTTATTTATTTAGTCATCATATTTACGTATTACTATTAAATAACATTTAATTATCTTTCTCCGAGGACAAGCAGGCTGCTTGTTCTCACTGATGGGTTGACGTCCTCGGCAGCCCCCTCCACCGGAAAGTTTACTAGCAAAGGCCTTTGCTAGTCCTCGCGCGCCCATGCGCACCGCGCATGCGCGGCCGTCCTCCCGCCCGAAACCGGCTCGAGCCGGCCAGTCTTCTTTCGTCCGCGCTCGGTACGGTCGTGTTACGCCGTTCGTGCCCCAGAGAGTCGACCTCGCGCGTCCGTTTCGACGTGTTTTTCACTCTTTTTCATTAAAAAAAGTTCGGGAAGCGCTCCGGAAGTGCTCCGGAAGACCCTTTCGGGTTTTCTGCCCTTCCCGTATTTTTCTCAGTTATTGCCCCGTAAGTTTTCTTTCGTTGTCGGGGTAGGCCTAGTTTGGCCTCGGTCGAGATTTTCTCCCTTTAAATTTTGGTGCTTCAATTTTCGCCATTTCGGCTTTTGACTTCGCCGGCGTGATTTTTCCGCCCATGACATCGAAGCCTTCCAGCGGCTTCAAGAAGTGCACCCAGTGCGCCCGGGTAATCTCGCTCACTGATCGACACTCGTCGTGTCTTCAGTGTCTGGGGGCCGAGCACCGCCCTCAGAACTGCAGTCTGTGTTCCCTGCTTCAAAGGCGGACTCAGGTAGCGAGATTAGCCCAGTGGAACGTTTTGTTCTCGGGCTCTTCGTCGGCATCGGCACCGGAGGCATCGAGTGCATCGACGTCGTCAGCGTCCGGACCATCTTCCTTGGCTGCCGCTCCAGCAGGTGAGGGCTGTCCATTCCCCTGCTGGTGGCGGTGAGCCTTCGGGTGGGTCTCCTCCCACCCTGAGGGCTCCTGCGGTACAGCCCCCCCGGGATCGACCCTCTTCGGTCTCGGCCCCGAGGAAGCGACGGATGGATTCTACGTCCTCCTCGTCGGTGCCGGGGAGCTCCAGTGACATGCTTCGGAAGAAGTCGAAGAAGCATCGACACCGGTCTCCTCCCCGTCTCGGCACCGAGAGCTCTGGGTCGCCGAGGGATTCGGCACCCAGCAGGCATCGGCACCGAGAGGACCGCTCACCCTCTGTTCAGGAGGTGTCGATGCGCTCCACTCTGGACAGCCCGGAACAGCCTCCTCGCCCGGAACAGGTTCTGACGTCGACGCCTGCATCGACCTCTCAGCCTTTTTCTGCAGCCACTCTGAACGAGAGCCTCCGGGCCGTTCTCCCAGAGATTCTGGGAGAGCTGTTGCGCCCTACCCCTCCGGTACCGGCGGTGCTTGCGCCTCCGGTACCGTCGAGCATGGCGCCGGCTGGCCCATCGCCCAGGTTGAGGTCCCCGACGTCGGTACCGCGTGCGGTGCCGACCGCGGCCACCTCCCAGGAAGGCTCCCCGACTACATCGGCGGAGGGAGCTTCGCCGACGCGGGCCAGGGAGTCTACCTCTCGACGCCCCCATCGTGGACGTGGTTCCACAGAGTCGAGCAGGGCGAGGTTGCAGACACAGGTTCGTGAACTTGTGTCTGACACCGAGGGTGAGGCCTCGTGGGAAGAGGAAGAAGACCCCAGATATTTCTCTGACGAGGAGTCTGAGGGTCTTCCTTCCGATCCCACTCCCTCTCCTGAAAGACAGCTTTCCCCTCCTGAGAGTCTGTCTTTCGCTTCCTTTGTCCGGGAGATGTCTACGGCCATCCCCTTCCCGGTGGTTGTGGAGGACGAGCCCAGGGCTGAAATGTTTGAGCTCCTGGACTATCCTTCTCCACCTAAGGAAGCGTCCACTGTTCCCTTGCACCATGTCCTGAAAAAGACATTGCTTGCGAACTGGACCAAGCCACTAAGTAATCCCCACATTCCCAAGAAGATTGAGTCCCAGTACCGGATCCATGGGGACCCAGAGCTGATGCGCACTCAGTTGCCTCATGACTCTGGAGTTGTGGATTTGGCCCTAAAGAAGGCTAAGAGTTCTAGGGAACATGCTTCGGCGCCCCCGGGCAAGGACGCTAGAACCTTAGACTCCTTTGGGAGGAAGGCCTACCATTCCTCTATGCTCGTGTCCAAAATCCAGTCTTACCAGCTCTACATGAGCATACACATGCGGAACAATGTGCGGCAGTTGGCGGGCTTGGTTGATGCTCTTCCCCCTGAGCAAGCCAAGCCTTTTCAGGAGGTGGTCAGGCAGCTGAAGGCGTGCAGAAAATTCCTGGCCAGAGGAGTTTATGACACTTTTGATGTTGCGTCCAGGGCCGCTGCTCAAGGTGTGGTGATGCGCAGGCTCTCATGGCTGCGTGCCGCCGACCTGGAAAATAGAATCCAGCAGCGGATTGCGGAGTCGCCTTGCCGTGCGGACAATATTTTTGGTGAAAAAGTCGAACAGGTGGTAGAGTCTCTCCACCAGCGGGACACCGCATTCGACAAATTCGCCCGCCGGCAGCCTTCAGCTTCTACCTCTACAGGTAGACGATTTTTCGGGGGAAGGAAGACTGTTCCCTACTCTTCTGGCAAGCGTAGGTACAATCCTCCTTCCCGACAGCCTGCGGCCCAGGCTAAGCCCCAGCGCGCTCGCTCTCGTCAGCAGCGTGCGACTCAGCAAGGCCCCGCGGCTCCCCAGCAAAAGCAAGGGGCGAGCTTTTGACTGGCTCCAGCAGAGCATAGCCGACATCCAAGTGTCCGTGCCGGGCGACCTGCCAGTCGGAGGGAGGTTGAAAGCTTTTCACCAAAGGTGGCCTCTCATAACCTCCGATCAGTGGGTTCTGCAAATAGTCCGGCAGGGGTACACCCTCAATTTGACCTCAACACCTCCAAATTGTCCACCAGGAGCTCAGTCTTACAGCTTCCAGCACAAGAAGGTACTTGCAGAGGAACTCTCCGCCCTTCTCAGCGCCAAGGCGGTCGAGCCCGTGCCATCCGGGCAAGAAGGGCTGGGATTCTATTCCAGGTACTTCCTTGTGGAAAAGAAAACAGGGGGGATGCGTCCCATCCTAGACCTAAGGGCCCTGAACAAGTATCTCGAAAAAGAAAAGTTCAGGATGCTTTCCCTGGGCACCCTTCTCCCCATGATTCAGCAAAACGATTGGCTATGCTCTCTGGACTTGAAGGATGCCTACACTCACATCCCGATACTGCCAGCTCACAGACAGTATCTGCGATTTCAGCTGGGCACACGTCACTTCCAGTACTGTGTGCTACCCTTTGGGCTCGCCTCTGCGCCCAGGGTGTTCACAAAGTGCCTAGCTGTGGTAGCAGCGGCACTTCGCAGGCTGGGGGTGCACGTGTTCTCATATCTCGACGATTGGCTGGTGAAGAACACATCCGAGGCAGGAGCCCTGCAGTCCATGCAGATGACTATTCGCCTCCTGGAGCTACTGGGGTTTGTGATAAATTATCCAAAGTCCCACCTTCTCCCAATGCAGAGACTCGAATTCATAGGAGCTCTGCTGGATTCTCGGACGGCTCGCGCCTATCTCCCAGAGACGAGAGCCAACAACTTGTTGTCCCTCGTCTCACGGGTGCGAGCGTCCCAGCAGATCACAGCTCGGCAGATGTTGAGATTGCTGGGCCACATGGCCTCCACAGTTCATGTGACTCCCATGGCCCGCCTTCACATGAGATCTGCTCAATGGACCCTAGCCTCCCAGTGGTATCAGGCCGCTGGGGGTCTAGAGGACGTGATCCACCTGTCCATGAGTTTTCTCAAATCCCTGTATTGGTGGACGATTTGGTCCAATTTGACTCTGGGACGTCCCTTCCAAATTCCTCAGCCACAAAAAGTGCTGACCACGGATGCGTCCCTCCTGGGATGGGGAGCCCATGTCGATGGGCTTCACACCCAAGGAAGCTGGTCCCTCCAGGAACGCGATCTGCAGATCAATCTTCTGGAGTTACGAGCGGTCTGGAACGCTCTGAAGGCTTTCAGAGATCGGCTGTCCCATCAAATTATCCAAATTCAGACAGACAACCAGGTTGCCATGTACTATGTCAACAAGCAGGGGGGCACCGGATCTCGCCCCCTGTGTCAGGAAGCCGTCAGCATGTGGCTCTGGGCTCGCCGGCATGGCATGGTGCTCCAAGCCACATATCTGGCAGGCGTAAACAACAGTCTGGCCGACAGGTTGAGCAGGATTATGCAACCTCACGAGTGGTCGCTCAATTCCCGTGTGGTACGACAGATCTTCCAGGCGTGGGGCACCCCCCTGGTGGATCTCTTCGCATCTCGAGTGAACCACAAAGTCCCTCAGTTCTGTTCCAGGCTTCAGGCCCACGGCAGACTGGCATCGGATGCCTTCCTCCTGGATTGGGGGGAGGGCCTGCTGTATGCTTATCCTCCCATTCCTCTGGTGGGGAAGACTTTGTTGAAACTCAAGCAAGACCGAGGCACCATGATTCTGATTGCTCCCTTTTGGCCGCGTCAGATCTGGTTCCCTCTTCTTCTGGAATTATCCTCCGAAGAACCGTGGAGATTGGAGTGTTTTCCGACCCTCATCACGCAGGACGAAGGGGCTCTTCTGCATCCCAACCTCCAGTCTCTGGCTCTCACGGCCTGGATGTTGAGGGCGTAGACTTTGCCTCTTTGGGTCTGTCAGAGGGTGTCTCCCGCATCTTGCTTGCTTCCAGGAAAGACTCCACTAAGAGAAGTTACTTCTTTCATTGGAGGAGGTTTGCCGTCTGGTGTGACAGCAAGGCCCTAGATCCTCGCTCTTGTCCTACACAGACCCTGCTTGAATACCTTCTGCACTTGTCTGAGTCTGGTCTCAAGACCAACTCTGTAAGGGTTCACCTTAGTGCAATCAGTGCATACCATTACCGTGTGGAAGGTAAGCCGATCTCAGGACAGCCTTTAGTTGTTCGCTTCATGAGAGGTTTGCTTTTGTCAAAGCCCCCTGTCAAGCCTCCTACAGTGTCATGGGATCTCAATGTCGTTCTCACCCAGCTGATGAAACCTCCTTTTGAGCCACTGAATTCC
The DNA here is from genome assembly GCF_901765095.1 of Microcaecilia unicolor. NCBI lineage: Eukaryota > Metazoa > Chordata > Amphibia > Gymnophiona > Siphonopidae > Microcaecilia > Microcaecilia unicolor. The sequence continues at coordinate 117,705 of NW_021963064.1, read as the reverse complement.
TGCCATCTGAAGTACTTGACCTGGAAGGTCATTTTCTTGGTGGCAGTTACTTCAGCTCGTAGAGTCAGTGAGCTTCAGGCCCTGGTAGCCCAGGCCCCTTACACCAAATTTCATCACAACAGAGTAGTCCTCCGCACTCACCCTAAGTTCCTGCCAAAGGTTGTGTCGGAGTTCCATCTGAATCAGTCAATTGTCTTGCCAACATTCTTTCCCCGTCCTCATTCCTGCCCTGCTGAACGTCAGCTGCACACATTGGACTGCAAGAGAGCATTGGCCTTCTACCTGGAGCGGACACAGCCCCACAGACAGTCCGCCCAATTGTTTGTTTCTTTTGATCCCAATAGGAGGGGAGTGGCTGTAGGGAAACGCACCATATCCAATTGGCTAGCAGATTGCATTTCCTTCACTTACGCCCAGGCGGGGCTGGCTCTTGAGGGTCATGTCACGGCTCATAATGTTAGAGCCATGGCTGCGTCGGTAGCCCACTTGAAGTCAGCCTCCATTGAAGAAATTTGCAAAGCTGCGACGTGGTCATCTGTCCACACATTCACATCGCATTACTGCCTGCAGCAGGATACCCGACGCGACAGTCGGTTCGGGCAGTCAGTTCTTCAGAACCTGTTTGGGCTTTAGGATCCAACTCCACCCCCCGAGGGCCCTGTTTGTTCTGTTCCAGGCTGCACTCTCAGTTAGTTGGTAAATTTTTTAGGTCAATCTCAGTTATGTCCTCGCCGTTGCGAGGCCCAATTGACCATGGTTGTTGTTTTGAGTGAGCCTGGGGGCTAGGGATACCCCATCAGTGAGAACAAGCAGCCTGCTTGTCCTCGGAGAAAGCGAATGCTACATACCTGTAGAAGGTATTCTCCGAGGACAGCAGGCTGATTGTTCTCACAAACCCGCCCGCCTCCCCTTTGGAGTTGTGTCTTCCCTTGAAGTGTATTGTCTTGCTACATACTGGACTGGCCGGCTCGAGCCGGTTTCGGGCGGGAGGACGGCCGCGCATGCGCGGTGCGCATGGGCGCGCGAGGACTAGCAAAGGCCTTTGCTAGTAAACTTTCCGGTGGAGGGGGCTGCCGAGGACGTCAACCCATCAGTGAGAACAATCAGCCTGCTGTCCTCGGAGAATACCTTCTACAGGTATGTAGCATTCGCTTAAGCTATGTTGATGTTATTGACGTTTTAGCGATACCTAGCAATTTTTGCCTGTGTCTCTGTATTTCTAATCAGTGATGTAGCTACGGGGGGGGGGGGGGGGGGGCGGGGGGGTCATGAGAGAAGGAGAGAGGGATCACAAACAGTTTAGCCTCTCAAAATGACTGTTGGGAATATAGACACTTTAACAGGTTTAATCAAGCACCAGCCTGGCTGACTTTAATGATTGTACTTTGTCTGTGTGATCAGGACCCAAGTAGGAGAGGACATTCTGATAGTCAAATGATGCTCTAGTGGGCACAGAGAGAAGAAACTTCATCCCTTTTCCCAGTTGGGTCCTTTCAAAAGGAGAAAGAAGGGAACAGAATGCAAAAAAAAAAAAAAGTATCTGTCTTTTGTGAATTTATTTTATGCACTTGTTAAAACGTTCCAGAGCCTGGACCAAGTAGAACTGAAGAGCGAAGGTATTGAGCTTTCACTGGAAGAGCAGCTCAGTGCTCTGACGTTGTCTGAGCTTCATGTCCCTGATCCCAAGTCCACAGTCTGTCTCAATGGCACCAGCTTCCCAGCTGATTTTTTTGAAAACTACAGAGAGAGCACAAAGGTACTAGAAATGTTTCTTGGCTTCCTTCCTTCTCTTGGTAACAGTTGTGTAAAGCTTGTCATTATGTAATGTTTCTTATATATGTAGTGGTATCGGGTACTGTATTTTAATGCTTAAAGAAAGTGCACTCTTCTATAGCGTCTCTCTCCTGGCCCAGATGGGTTATGTACTCATACCAGCAGAATGGAGACTGAGTTTCAAGTAAGCCTGTAAGTGAGCTGCACAGTCCCTTGAGAATCAGTCTCAGCAGATGGTAGGAGTGGTAAGCCTGTGCAGTTCCTCTAGTTTTGTCCTTTTTCCTTGAGGTGTTCTTTGAAATTTTTCTTGCCTGTTTGAGAGACAGAGAGGAGTGTTCTTACATTAAAAAAAGAAAAAAAAAAACCCAAAACAAGGTCCAGAGAGAGAGAAATCTCCTTTCAGGATGTATTTTTGTTGGACCGGAGTTGAGGCCTACTGGGATCTCTTAAGCCCTGGGGTGGTCACACCCAGGTGGCCTGGTCCCTCCCTCCCTTCTATCTATTTGTCCCTTTTGGGGTAGCTGGTGCAGTGTGCCTCCCCTGGCCACCTCTGCGAGGGGGCAGATGGGTCTGCCAGTAAATTAAAAGAAAAGGCAGTGGCTTAGTTGTACTTGAGAGCAGCCTGCCCCCTGCAGCACTTACCACTGGTTCCTTTTGCCTCTGTCTTCCCTTTGGGATTTCCTGGCTGGCCACGGGGGTCCCGTGAAGGTTCAGGCACCATGAATTGGAGCATCGGAAGCACTGTTCTCGTTGCCAGACGGGGGTTTGGCAGATGGCCAATGTAAGTATATTTCCAGCTGTCAGGATGCTAGTGCAATGGTTTCTATTTGATGGTTTCTGTGGCGGTCTCCTCTCCTGCGTTGGGCCCGTCCAGTGGGGACTTCTCTGGTCTTGGCAGGAACCGCTACCATAATAGTCTGCACCAGCGGCAGAGCAGCCACTGCGGCTTGAGCCGGGTTCTACCTCCTGTCCTCAGCAGGGTGCCCTGCTCGGGCCCAGCTCCCCTGGAGTGGATTTCCCCGCCTGATTTTTGTCCTGGCCATGTACAAGATCTTTTGCCTGCATAAGGCCAGTTATCAGTGGGAGCAGCAACTGGGGGGGGGGGGGGGGGCCTTGGTGGCCCTCTCCCTCCCTCCCTCCTTTCCCTCCTTCCCTCCCCTCCCAAGCATCAGCGGGTGGACTGGGAGGGGGAGGGCCCTCTGGAGAGCTCCCCTCTTTTGGAAGAGGAACCAGGCTGGATGGAGGAGGAGTGTATGGATCATGATCAGCAGTTGACTGAAGAAACCTGGATGGAGGAGTTGCTGCCGGGCGAGGACTTCTCCATTTGAACCTTTCATCAGGAGGAGTTGCAGGAGCTTATCTCCCAGGTGTTGGCACTGTTGAAATTTGAGGATGCTCCTGCTTTTGAAGAGCATAAGGAAGTCTGCCGGCAACTTTCCCATGCACCAGGGCATTAGAGATATCATTCTGCCTCAGTGGAACTCTCCTGATTTATGCTCCTTTTCGAGTGGCATGATCCATCTTTACCTGATTCCAGAGCAGGATTGGGAACTATTATGGCCATCTATGGTAGATGCGTTTGTCTCAGTAGTGACTAAGAAGAATATTGTCCTTGTGGATGGCGTGACCACTCTGAAGGACCCACAGGATCGTCAGATGGAAACTCTCCAGAAGCAGAGTTCTGATGTGGCAGTGCTGGTGGTCTAGATGGCCATCTGTGGGGGCTTGGTGGCCAGAGCCTGTTTTTGTTGGGTGGAGCATATCTTGGACAGGGAATTGGATGATTGGTCCTTGATGGATCAGGAGGCTGCTAAGCTGGATATGGGTTCTTCTTTCTTGTCTGATGCTCTTTATGACCACCTGTGAACATCTGCCATATCTATGGTCCTCAAGTGTGGCTGCTCATAGGCCTTTCTACGGATGTGGTTCTAAATTTTTTTCAAGGTTGTCTCTTGTTTGGAGAGGAGTTGGATAAATTAGTGAAGAGCTTGTGGATAAATTAGTGAAGAACTTGGGAGAGACTAAGAGGCTTATTTTCAAAGCACTTAGCCTCCCAAAGTTCCATAGAAACCTATGGAACTTAGCCTCCCAAAGTGCTTTGAAAATATGCCTCTATGGTTACTCATCTTCCAGAGGACAGGCCCAAAATTGCTGGTTGTGGTTTTTCTGGCAAAGGGCAGTTTAGAGAGGCTCGCCTTTATAGGCCTGGTAGAGGCGATGATTCTCAGTGTAGTCGTCTTTTCCAGAGGGTGTAGTGCTTTCGAGGGGGTCGCCGTGGTGGCCGAGACTCTGATCTCTCATCCTCAGGCTGTAGTTGAGCTTCCCAATGAGGGTATCGGGGTCCAGCCTCTGATCCCAGTAGGTACAAGGTTGCAAGAATTTTATCAAAGGTGAATCCAGATTACCTCTGATCAGTGGGTACTCGAGGTCGTCTGCGAGGGGTTCACCCTGGAGTTCACCCGCTCCTTGTTGGATGCCTTTCTGTAGTCTCCTTGTCGGGCCTGTTGGAAGGTTAAGGCCATTCGGGAGACTCTTCAGAGGCTTGCAAGTGGTAGTCCTGGTTCCCAGCTGTCACAAAATGCCTAGCCAGTTGCCTGGGGTTACCCCGTGACCACTTAGGTCTATCCCCAGAACAGCTCAGGTCCGCCTGCTCCTGCCATTTGTGCTCTACACTAGCACCCTCCTCCCACCAACTGGGTCACAACTGCCTCTAGGCGAGTCTCCTGCTCTCCAATTATCCCCAGTGATTTCTAGGTTACTGGAGCCACACTCCCAGTGGTCCCACAGTTCCCAGAAAGCACTCACAGACCTAACACACAAACCACTAGGATTCTTTATCAGTCCAGACAGGCAGAATGAACAAGATAAAATTAGTTCTTACCTGATAATTTTCTTTCCAGTAGTCCCAACAGATAATCCAGAGACGAGTGGGTTATGTCCCTCTACCAGCAGGTGGAGATAGAGAACTTCAGAGCTTTACTATATGTGGACATGTGCAGCCACCTTAATCTCGGTATTGTCGATACCAAAGCAGTGGAAGAAGAAGAAAGGAAACCAACATGTAAGACCTCTCCTGCCTCTACAAAACCCATGAAGGCTCCTCCTCCACCGCTACAGTGGGAGGGAAACCACCGTATTGGCGAATTGCTGCAAGTTGGTCTTTCACCTTTGTTATTCTTTGATTTACCGCTTGTTGGTCACGCAGAAAAACGGACCAGAAACAGGAAGAAAATAGCTCCTCATAAACAGCGAGAAACACTCAGCTAAGAACGGCAAAGGGCGGGCCTTTGGATTGATCTGTTGGGACTAATGGAAAGAAAATTATCAGGTAAGAACTAATTTTACCTTCCATAGCGTCCCACAGATCAATCCAGAGACGAGTGGGATGTACAAAAGCAGTCCCCAAGTACTGTGGGATCTTCAAGACGGGTCAAAGCCCGATTGCCAATGTTGGAACTGGACCCTGAGACTGGAATCGGAGTAATCACAAGACCCCAAGAGGATTTGCCACCTTCAAATGGAGCCAAACAACTTCCTCTAGAAGGGAAAGGGTTAACGCCTAACAAAAGGCGTGAGAAGGGCATCCCAAACTCCTGAGCTGGAACCATCGCAGATCTCCAAGTAGCGGAATATGGTCCAGGCTCCGATGGCCTCAAACGTTGTCTCAACCCGTAAAGGAAGAAGCTTTGACAGACAACGAAAGAGACAAGCCCATGAAGGCCCTAGAGCCCAAGACTGGTCCCATCTGAACAATAGGGGCTACTACCGCTGCGCCCACTTGCTATGATAAAAGGAACAGAAACCAGAACTGTGGATCGAACTGGCAGGAAAAACGTCACGCTTGAGAGCCTGAGAAGATGTTCAGGTCACTCCCCAGAGGCAGAACCAAGGTCATCAAGCAACCAAACGAAGGTAGAGAACTCACAGCCTGACTTTCTGCGCAGACCAAAGGCCCAAAAGCTAAAACCAGAACTATTGCTGTAGGTGGCTTCCAGCGCGACATCTGGCAAGAAGGTAAGACTCACCCGCCAGAGAAAGAGCTAGGCTCGACAGAGAAATCATGCTGAACAGCCAAAAATATAGAGTCAGGCGAGCAATAGAGCCAAGCCCAGCCAACCCAGCAGAGACTGAACAAGGTCTGAAACTGGGAAGGGCAGCGAACTAGAGACAGAGCAAAGCTGGATTCCCAAGAATCAGAGCAATTGCAACCTGCCGAAATGGGCCAGGTGCACCTGGAACAGGTGAGCAAGCTGAGTGAGCCTGGACACGGGTGAAGGCTTGGTCTTATAGCTAGAAGAATGGAAGCCTCCAGAGACTGAGCCAGAGCCTACTCCCAAAACTGAGCCAGACTGGACGCGCCAGATGTAGCGAGACCAAGAGGGGCATAATCCAAAGGGACGTCCAAGTTTTCATGAGGACGTCCTCGCAGAACGTCCCGATGGAGGGGCAGAGAAACTCGTATTATCAAAACAAGGTGGGCGTCTATCTTTCATTTCGATAATATGGTCGGGGACATCCAAATCTTGAAATTTAGCTAATCCTTTGAGATCGTCGTCCTAGACTTGATCGTTTCTGATTTTCGGTAATAATGGAAACCAAAGACGCCCATCTCAGAAACGACCAAATGCAAGCCCTTTGGTCATGGGAGGAGCCAGCATTTCTAGTGCACTGGTCCCCCTGACATGCCAGGACACCAACCAGGCACCCTAGGGGCCACTGCAGTGGACTTCATAAAATGCTCCCAGGAACATAGCTCCCTTACCTTGTGTGCTGAGCCCCCCAACCCCCCCCCCCCCCCCAAAACCCACTACCCACAACTGTACTGCACTACCATAGCCCTTATGGGTGAAGGGGGGCACCTAGTGTGGGTACAGCGGGTTTCTGGTGGGTTTTGGAGGGCTCACATGTACCACCACAAGTGTATGGGCCTGGGTCCGCCTGCCTGAAGTGCACTGCACCCACTAAAACTGTTCCAGGGACCTGCAAACTGCTGTCATGGACCTGAGTATGACATTTGAGGCTGGCACAAAATATTTTTAAAGATTTTTTTTTTTTTTTGAGGGTGGGAGGGGTTAGTGACCACTGGGGGAGTAAGTGGAGGTCATCCCCGATTCCCTCCGGTGGTCATCTGGTCAGTTCGGGCACCTTTTCATGGCTTGGTTGTAAGAAAAACAGGACCAGGTAAAGTCGTCCAAGTGCTCGTCAGGGACGCCCTTTTTTTTTTCTATTATGGGTCAAGGACGCCCAAGTCCCGTCTTCACTACGCCTCCGACACGCCCCCGGGAACTTTGGCTTTCCCTGCGACGGAAAGCAGTTGGGGATGTCCAAAATCGGCTTTCCATTATACCGAATTGGATGACCCTGTGAGAAGGACGCCCATCTTCTGATTTGTGTCGAAAGATGGGCGTCCTTCTCTTTCGAAAATGAGCCTGCAAGTGTCCAGCAGAGTGGAACGTAACCGCCAAGGACAGCATGAGAATCCCACTGGGACCTGGACCAGTCCGGTAGCCATAACTGGAGAAGCCTCGGCATCCATTGGCCGAGGGAGAGCCGGCCAGCCATACAGAGCGTCGCTTGACATCCAGAGACCTAGTCCAACTCTTGAACCATAGACGGGTAGTGTTGACCTCATATTGCTGCACTTGCCCTGGCACCCAGAGACGATGGCAGCATCACCGCAGTATCCAGGCCCGTCACTCAGCAATGGGGGAATGTTGCACATCCAGCGATGGAGTGGCAAATCGAGTGACTGATTGATTGAGAAGAAACAAGGCTCAACGTCCAAAGACTGAGCTAGTTGTGTCGTCCATAGACAGAAAATGGTCTTGACATCCAGGTACAGAGCATGGCTGTATATCCAGATATGAAGCAAGGCTCGACAGCATCAGCCAGAGCAAAGCTCTACGTCCAGAGACGAAGTGAGACCCGCCAGCCAGAGACTGAACCAAGGCCTGAAGTCCAGGGATGGAGCACGGCTCTATGTCCAGAGACGACTCAATGCTCGACAGCCGTAGCCAGAGCAAGGTTCGACAACCAGAGACAGGCCAAGGCCTCATGTGGAGCAAGGCTCGATGTTCAGAGATGGAGAAAGCTCGACGGCCACAACCTGAGCCAATCTTGATGTCCAGCAATAGATCAAGGCTCAATGGCTGCAGCCAGAGCAAGGTTCGATGCCCCAAACTGCATCAAGTCTCATCGCTCTAAGACACAGCAAGTTGCAAATGTTTGCGACAGAGCCAGAGTTGATACCCCGAGTCGCAACAATGCTCGACGTCCAGAGCAAGATGCACCATTTTGAGATGGCGTCAGTAACAAGGACTAGAGATCGAATGCAACCTGTTGTGCATCACCCAAAGCCGAACTAGACTGATGCCGAAAGGCAGTGAGAAGGTCATCAACTAAGGACGGACAAGGCCCGCCATCCACAGACGATGCAATGCCGGACGTCCGAAAAGATGTAAGCCCCAACATCTAAAAGCGGGGCGAGGTCAGACAACCAAAGTCAGTGGCCAGGCCTGACATCCAAAAACGGGGCCAGGCCCGACTATCAAAGACTGGGCGAGGGTCTTGGCAGAGCAACCCGGGACACAGGGCGATGAACAAGAAACAGCTAGGGCAACCACGCCCTGCAGAGGCGACCAAGGAAGCTGGAGGCTCCTGGAGGCAAAAACTCGTCCATGGCATACCAGGAACCTTGCACAAAACAACCTACCAGAAAGGTGGCAAACACTGCTACCGGGATGTGAAAGTCCACTCTTTTGTTGATTTTACGGAGTTGGATACCTGCTTTTATAGGGAGAGGGCACAAATTTTATCAGATCATTGGGCTCTGGACATCATATGGACTGTGTGTTCCTCAGAGTGGCCCTTTCTAACTTGGACATTTTTCTCTCCTTGTTATTCCAAGTAAAAAGCAGCAGTAAGATCCAATGTGGCTCATGTGCTACAAACAGGAATGGTTAGTTGGATTCTTGGGTCTCTTTGGGCTCGATAGCAGTGAGGACATGAGTTACAGTTCTCTAGACCTCTTAGTTTAAAAAGGGGGACATTATAGTTATGAGTTTGGATACTGGAGTGTAGAGGGCTGCACAGGACCCTAAAGTGATGTCTGAAATCTGCTGGTAGGAGGACAAAATCATGCATAAGGCTGGTCAGGTAGGACCCGTGGAAAGAAAACTCACAGATGTCCAGATATTTTCTTAAGGAACAGAATTTGCCCTAAACTATTAACCTACTATAAAATTAAATTTTTCTTTTAGATCACAGCACTCATGGCTGAATTAAAAATGAATAGAAGTAGCTCTGAAGCCCAGAAAAGGTAAACTTTATATCTTCTTTGATTATTATTTATTTATGTAGTTAGTTTGTGGTTCACGTTTCTGTGGTACTGAGCAGAATGATACATTTCTTTTGCCTCTGCATTGCTCTGTGGTGTGACCTCACCTTGAGTATTGCTTGCAGTTCTGGCCACTGTATCTCAAAAAAGATATAGCGGATTTAGAAAAGGTTCAAAGAAGGGTAATCACAATGATAAAGGAATGGAACTCCTCTCACAGGAGGAAAGGCTGAAGAGGTTAGGGGCTCTTCAGCTTGGAAAAGAGACAGCTGAGGGGGGATATGATATAGGTCTACAAAATCCTGATTGGTGTAGAATAGGTAGAGGTGAATTGACATTTTACTGTTTCAAAAAGTACAAAGACAAAGGGCCACAATGAAGTTATATAGAAATACTTTAAAAACAAATAGGAGGAAATATGGTTGTTTTTTTTCACTCAACGAATAGTTATCCTCTAGCAATGAGTTCCAGAGCTTTTGCTAATATGTGGGTTTAAAAAAAGGTTTGGACATGTTCCTGGAGGAAAATTCCATAGTTTGCTATTGAGATAAACATGGGGGAAGTCACTTCATGCCCTGGGATCGGTAGCATGGAATCTTGCTACTATTTGGAATTCTAGGTACTTGTGACCTGGATTGGCCACTGCTGGAAGCAGGATACTGGGCTAGGTGGACCATTGGTGTGACCCAGTATAGCTATTCTTATGTTCTTATGCCTTCACAAGTATATGAAATGGTTAAGTGACAGGAGCATATAGAAGAATATATTGGAAGTTGCTTTTAGAAATATCTTTACTTTTACAAGGGGAAAGCTTTTTAGCAGGAAGATCTTGCTGGGATCTGACCAGATCATGTTAAACTGGAGCACTTAAATCCTACTTGAAACCAATGCTGTGAGTATATATCTCTTATGTCAGGGCTGCCAAACCAATCAGGTTTTCAGAATAACCCTAATGAATATGCAGTACATGCATATTTATTAGTTATATCCTGAAAACATGACTGCCTTGTTCCCCCTCCCAGGATTGCAGTTTGACACTCCTGCTCTAAGTAGACCAGAAAAAAAAAAAGAATATACCTGGCTTGGTTGATCATTTCCTGCTCGGATCTTAAGTCCGTGTTGGAGATGTGCACCAACAGATATTTGAAATGATTCTTGGCAAGAATATGGTGCTTTTGGTATAGGTGTTACAGTAGATTTATACCTTGCTTGTGTTTTAAGGCATTTGTGTCATGCTGGAATTTACTTAGGGCTTCTTTTATGAAGAGGCACTACCGTTTAGTGTGTGCGCTGAAAGTAAAGAAGCCCATTCAATTCCCAGTGCCTTCATTGCATTCTGCGCATTCTAATCTGTAGTGCTGCTTTGTAAAAGGAGCCCTTACTCTTTTATTGAAAAGTAATTAGATTTTTTTTGTATTCATCCATAGACAGATTTTGGAGTTGCCTCCAGGGCCCCCACTCACTCCCTTCCTTCTTGTTTATGAATGGTATAATGTGTCTCCTTGCTTGAATTTTGTTCATTCATTAATGCTCCTTAAAAATGTTAGGGCTCTTTTTACCAAACTGCGGCAAAAGGGGGCCTGTGCTGACGGCGCGTGTTTTTGATGTGCACCTAGGCCCCCTTTTACCGCAGCAGGTAAAAGGTAGGTCTTGCTTTTCTACAGGAAGTGGCCGCACGGCAAGTGATGTACTTGCTGCACAGCCAATTTTTTTTTTTTGGTGGGGGGGGGGGAGACCCTTACCGCCACAGCCCAGCAGTACTTCCTTTTTAGCAAGCGGTAAGCCCGCATTGAGCTTACCGCCGCTTTGTAAAAGGGGCCCTTTAGTGCACAATAAATTGATTTTAATGTGCACTAAACAATATGTGCTCAAAATTGGTTAGTGCATGTTAAAAACTTATTTTCCGCAAAGATCGTTATACCCACACTAGCCCACTCCTCAAGTCACTTCACTGGCTCCCTGTCCGCTTCGGCATACAATTCAAACTTTTCTTACTGACCTTTAAATGTATCCACTCTGCAGCTCCCCATTACCTCTCCACTCTCATCTCTCCCTACATTTTTCCCCCTGAACTCCGCTCACTGGACAAGTCTCTCTTGTCATCCCCCTTCTCCTCCACCGCTTCGTCCCTTTTCCCTCGCGGCACCTTATGCCTGGGATAGACTTCCTGAGCCTGTACGTGTAGCTCCATCTCTACCTGTTTTCAAATCCATGCTAAAACCCACCTTTTCACCACTGCTTTTGGCTCCTAGCTACTACTCAATTACCTCCCTTTGTTCGTTTCACCCAGTACTTCCCTCGCCCTTAATTGTCTTGTCTGTCTGTGTTATTTTTAGATTGTAAGCTCTATTGAGCAGGGACTGTCTCTATGTCAGGTGTTCAGCGCTGCGTGCATCTTGTAGCGCTATACAAATGTTAATAAAAACACAATAACGCACATTAAATTGTTAAAATGCATATGTGAAACAAGCAAAATGCCTGACAATCTAGGAAACGTTTGGATAAAATGAGAACGAGTTAAAATTTTTGCCTGCAGAACTCAGTGTTGACTAATTTTGTTGAAAGAAAGTGGTCTGTAAAAGTTATATAACAATGAATGTGGCTGGTTGTTTGTTTGATGCTTACACTACTGTGAACTAGTCCTGGGTGCCACTAGAGTTTTAGCCTAGTTATTTTTTTTTCCTGTTCAGGTTATTTGTTTATTTATATTTATGGGTTGCTTTTACAAAAGTGTTTGAGATCACTTCACTTCAAAGAAAAAATAAACAAAAAAACAGTGCCTCTACAAGAACGGCTGAAGCGAGTTACAGCAAATTAATACAGAAATCTGTACAAATCACATTCCCCTCCCCCAACACAAACTATAGAATGCATAAAGCTAGTTTCAACAAATTAGTAAATCTTTTTATTTGCATCATTGAACAATCATAAAATCAAAGAAAAGCAGTATATCTTCCCTTTAAACAATAGTGTAGTTCACAGGGGGGGAATAAGTTGGGAAGGTTGGGTGCTAGAGGAGAATGTAATACTCATAATATATAGGAGACTGATCTACAAATGGATACTTATTACTTGGCTAGGAATATATGGATATAACTGAAAGCTGTGTTACTGTTTCCATGTAACAACACAGAGTGTATTTAAAAATGGTAGAAATATTGAACAACATATGTTCAGGTTGAATTAATGTATACCGGTTAATGTGTTCAATAAAAAATTATTTACTGTAAACAATAGTGTAGTTCCATCCCCTCAACAACCTACCCTCTCTCTCCCTCCATCAACCCAATCCCTTAAGCTTATCCTCTCTTCCAAAACTCCTTTCTCCTGGTTCATGAACATTTGTTTATGGTTGATCTTCACTAAGGTAAAGGCACCCCCCCCCCCCATTTAACTCTGAGTCACCCCATCATTAACTCTGGTTAGTTCCAGGAAAATCCTTCTCATATCCGTACAAAATAAATTAGAAGCTCTTAGCCCTCAACAAACTTGTCAAAATGCTCATGTTGAATTGTCATTAGTTTTTCCATCAGTCCTAACTGAGAGTTGTGGGACGCCCATACCTTCAACAAGAGTGCATTCACCTGGCACCAGAGGGCTGTTATTTCACATCAGGCAGCCAAAATACAAGTTAACACCTTCTTTTGATATTGACGAGTCATCCCTAATAAGCCCCAGTAGCCCCATCCTCGAATTCAATTATTCTTATACCCAATACGCATTCAGTCTGATCCATAACTCCATCCTAAAAAGTTTTAATTTTAAGGCATTTGTACCAAATATAAAGAAGGTTCCCTTCTTCCAAGCACCTCTCCAACAAATATCTACACTATTTGAGTACATTATCTTGAGCCTGCAAGGAGTCAAGTACCATTTATAGAGAAATTTATAACAATTTTCTTTACGCAGAGTGGAGACTGAGACATTAGCTGCCAAGTCAAATATCTCTGTCCACTGCTTCTCACTAAGTTCACCACCCAAACTCCTCTCCTAGTCTGTCATATATTTATTTATTTATTTATTTATTGCATTTGTATCCCACATTTTCCCACCTTTTTGCGGGCTCAGTGTGGCTTACAATATATTATGAATAATGGAAATACAATTTGTTACAACTTGGTTATGGATTACATTGTGAAGAGTTATGCGAGACAATCAAAGTATCGTTAAGGAATATAACAATGGAACAAAACCGTGAAACATTGGAAAGAGACAACGGGAAGCTAAAAGGGCAATATTAAGACACGAAGACATATGGTATACATATTTCTGTGAATAAAGGTATGGGTGAGGTGAGATTACTGGGGATGAGAGTTCAGAAGTGGATGTATTGATGCATTAATGAACAGTGAGTGTGTTTTGGTGGTGGTATGTGTTCTGGTTCTTTCCGTAAATTTGTTCAAAAAGATGGGTCTTCAGTAATTTGCGGAAGGTGGCTTGCTTGTCGATCGTTCTCAGGGAGTTCAGATATGAAATAGCCCCCCTAGATTTGCTCCACAGCTGCTCATAAGCTGAATATCTTTTCCTCATCTTGTTTCAAATACTCCTTCTTCATTATATAGTGTTGCACTTGTAAAACACAAAATAAATCCCCAGCTAACAACCCAAATTCATCCCTCAGTTTGCTAAAAGACAATATACAATTTATTTGAAGGCAAAATTTGGCATGGCATACCACTCTTCAAGTGCCCAAGATAATCCACATTGGGCTCGATATTCAAAATTATTTAAGTAGCCAAGACCGGTTAAATAACTGTGGATATTCAGTGGAAGATAACAAGTTGTCTCCTATTGAATATCCACGGTTAGCACCTAGCCTCTAACCGGCTATATCACGCGACATATCTAGTTAGGCGTGGATGTTCAGCACCAAACAGGCTGTGTTTTAGCGGTTAAAATAGTCTGCATAAATAGCAGGCCTATCTTTAACTACTAATCACTTAACCGGTTAGTGCTGAATATCTGCTTAACTTGTTAAGTTGCCGTGGTCAAAAATGAAACCAGATATTTAATGATTTTACCATAAAATAAATACATTAATAAAAATTTATTTTGCCAAAACCCTGATGCAGGCAGTTGCTGAAATGTTTGTTAACTGGGAGCGGGTACTACATGTTAATCTGAATGCTAACGCACAACTTGCAATAAAAGATAATGAGAACGTCCCTTCTTGTTGCAGCGTTAATTTTTAGGCTTGCCTCATTTTAAAATTCTGCATTTTAGCACGTTAAGCCCTAAACTTAATGCATTTTAATGGAAGGGCCCTTAAATTTTGATTCTGTGTTTTTTCCTGTTTATGGATCCTCCAAACCAACCATCATAAGTACATAAGTATTGCCATACTGGGACAGACCAAATCCCAGTATTCTATTTCCAACAGTGGCCAATCTAGGTCACAAGTACCTGTCAAGGTCCTTGAAGAGTAAAATAGATTTCGTACTGCTTATCCCAGGAATAAGCAGTTGATTTTCCCAAGTCCGTCTTAATAGTTTATGAACTTTTCGTATAGGAACTTGTCCAAAAATCTTTTTTTTAAACCCTGCGAAGATAACTGCTTTTACCACATTCTCTGACAGTCAATTCCAGAGTTTGTTTACACATTGATTGAAAAAATATTTTCTCTGATTTGTTCTAAATGTACTACTTAGTAGCTTCATTACATGCCTCCTAGTCTTTGTATTTTTGGAAAGCGTTAACAACGATACACATCTACCCATTCCACTCCACTTGGTATTTTATAGACTTCAGTCATATCTCCCCTGAGCCATCTCTTCTCCAAGCTGAAGAGCCCTATCCTCTTTAGCCTTACCTCATAGGGAGGTCATCCCATCCCCTTTATTGTTTTTGTTGCCCTTCTCTTCTTCATCATTGACCCAGAAAAATGGAGCCTTCAGGGTTTATCCTTAGTAAGAAAAGCATTTTCAGGTTGTGGATTCCTTAAGCAAATGTTTAAAAATTTAAAAGGAGGATGTAATATCACTGGCATACTAGAAGTTGATTAGCTACAAGACAGAGTGGCACCTGTGTTAGAGAAGGCTGTAGCCTATTGGTTCCATGGTGTAATGGTTAGCACTCTGGACTCTGAATCCAGCAATTTGAGTACAAATCTCAGTGGAGCTTAATGCTTTGGTATTAATAGATACATTAAGTGACACCATATTTGAGGCTGTGGTTTTTAGTTTTGCCTTTGGGATTAATGACTATAACATTATAAATTATCTACGGTGAAGCCCCGGGATATATGACAGACCTCATAGTCCTACCAACAAGAAACGCAACCAGATCAGCACAAACTTAATCTCCACTACCCAATCTGCAAAGGTCTCAAATACAAATCTATTTATGGATCCAATTTCTCCTACATAAGCACACAAGTGTGGAAAGCACTACCAAAAGCCGTGAAAACAACGTACGACCACCTAAACTTCCGGAAATCACTAAAAACCTACCTGTTCAAAAAGGCATACCCCACCGATCCAACTTAAGTGCCTATACTCCACAACTCAACGAAACCAAAGATTGTAACAGACTATATATAACTCTTCCTTTTGTAATTCCCCAATGTGTCTATAACACATGAACCTTATCCGACCACATTAACTCCTTGTATCTGTTTCTATGCCGGAGATGGTGAGCGCCTCTACGGTACACGTAAGCCACATTGAGCCTGCAAAAAGGTGGGAAACTGTGGGATACAAATGTATCAAATAAATAAGCATAACAGCTGTTCTTGTATACTGCTACTACCTCACAGTTCTAAACAGTTAACAAAAGAAACTAGAATATATCTCTAGGAAGAAAAAACCAGTAAAAATAATTTACAGTTCATTAACCATTGCTTATCTTCAAAAAAGTAAAGCTTTCACATTTTTTTTCTAAAATAATTATAAGAATACAAAAGAAAGATTAGAAGTCTCCTTCCCTATTTTAGCTGCTTGAAAAGCTAATGATGACTCATAAATTTTCATTCTTCTTCAAAGATGGGAAAAATGGATTATTATTTTGTATTCTCTGAGGCCTAGAAGAATTGGCAAAATAAAAATGTTCAGCCATATAAGCTGGTGCATCTCCATGTAAAACCTTGTATAAAAGGAGAATTTAAATAGAATCCCTGGAGCCATAGGGAGCCAACAGAGTTTTGTTTGTAATAAGGTAAAATACTATCATTAGCTATTGAAAAGATAGGTGAACCGCTGTATTTTGCCGTTTTTTCAATAGTTGTTTAGTACAGCCCTATATAACAGATTGCAGTAATCCAATTGAGAAAGTATTAAAGGTTGTATTAATAGTTTAAATTATTCAACTAATCTTTTACTAAAGATTAGCACATGCTATCTGCCACAGAAGCCATTTTATTCCTATGGGCCCTGCTGCAGATAACGTGCACTAATCTTTATTAAAAGACCACCTATGTTGTAAAAGGCTCCTTTGGCATTTCTTTTATCACTTTAATTTGGAAACTTCAGTGGAGCTTAGGACTGATTTTGTTTTCTCCTTGTTTTGTGTAGGTTAAAGGTGATGATATTGGATGATGGAGGGAGCGTCCCGGTGTGGATGAGACACCAAGGTTAGGGGGGGGAGGGGGTTCAGTTTTTCCTCTTGCATACAAATTTAAGAGGAAAACCTGATAAATGATTTCAAGTTCCATCCCATCCATATCCAAAAATACTCTATCCTCAAAAGTCAAACCATGTTTTTATCAAGCAAATACATCTCTAATTGTGAGGGTTCAAAAAGTACATATACGTATTCCTCTGGAAGTCATAGGGGAATTAAGAAGAAATTGCAGCTGCAAGAACAACTTCCCCATTGTCTGAGTGGCTCATACCACCTCTGAATAAACCCTCAGTTGAATGGCAAAATCTAGAGAAAGGTGCTGCAGTAGTAGAAGACGTGGTCATCTTTGGGCTGTGATGGCTCATGGAACCCTCCACTGGGTGCATTGGAATACATGTAAAGGCTCTTCTGCTTGGTCTGATTATAACCTCTAAACAGTAAGATGGACATAGTTCTCTTTTGATGTCTCTTGTAATGTTGCTGTCTCCTAGTGTGATAGTTTCCCAATGGACAAGCATGCTGAAAGTTGTAGCAGTGCATCTGAAGCGCATCGGCTTAACTTACGGTGTAGTGGATGGCTCTGTCAATCCCAAGCAAAGGATGGATTTGGTTGAAGAGTTCAACAACAACCCCAAGGGTCCTCAGGTAGGAAGTTGGTCAAAAGATGAGACACTTGAAAGCCTTAAATAGAAAGAAATTACATATTAACCTAAAAATACATATAGTATGAACTAATTTTCTTTTTATACCTTTTGTAATTTTTGACTTCAACTTTTAGGTCATAAATTAGATTAATCACCTTAAAAGCTACATTAACTGAAAATTATTGACCAACTGTGGCTGTGCAGGGAGTGACTGAGAGGTTTTTAATATGTAGTCATTGTTCTTTTATTTTCTTTTTGCTTTGTTGTGCATTTGTACTTCATATTTATTTTATTTGAGTAGGACCAGTATACAAAGACAATATTTAATTAGCTTATCTATTTTAAAAACTATATAAATAATATTGGGCTGTTTTTGTAAATTACTAAATGGCTAAATATTATCCTTGTGTTTGTGGGCCAGATTAGGAGAAGAATGAGGGCAAGCCAATAAATTATCCGTTCAGCCAGTAAATGAATAATTTGTATAAATAGATTGCACCAGTGCAGTCACTGCAGTATCCATGTGTTTTGTAACCGCCAAAGCACAGCTCTGGCGCACACTCACTTGTGAGGTTTCTCTTCATGCCACCTCTGCGATAGGGTGAAGCTTTCCCAATAATTCTCACACCATCAGTTGTCAATTCAGCAACTTCTCTAATTTTCTTTACTTCAAATGACAGTCAAGATCATAGCAGAAGCAGTGCACAAACAGCTTACTAAAACATAAGAAAGAGAAAAGATTAGAAGTGGGAAGAGCTAGCAATCACCTGGCTTCCCAAGTGCCCACCAAACTCTCCCCCAGAAGCTAAGGCGTTCTCTCATTTTATAGTTTTTTTTCACCATCTCTCTGTCCCTTCCCTCTCATCTGCCTATCTAATCTTTCCACCTAACATCTCTCACCCAGTCTTCATCCCTCTCATGTTCCAGAATAATCGTTCCCACTTTTTATCCTGTTTCTTTGTCCTGTCCAGCTACTGTTTTTTTTTTCTCTAAATTCCTAACATTCCAAAGTCAGTTAGCTTCTGATACCGTCCATTATCTCCTTAAAATATAAGCTGAGGATGCTGTAGCAATATGGAGCTAATGTTAAAGCACATATTTCCATGCAGGCTTCTTTTAAGGCAATTCATATGTGTAAGTCCCTTACCGGAAGAGCTTATAATGTCACTATTTTTGCCATGCTCAGTGCACTGAACTCCCATACATTCTCATCAGCACTGCCACACAGTTTACACACACTTATCCAAGATCCTTGTCCTGAATCATGCCTTTAATGTTTAAAACTATGTGAGAGGTCTGCACAGTCCCTCTCTTCGATTCTTCTTAATTGTCTGTCCAGGCCATTGGCCTGCTCTGACCTACCTTCCTGACAGTAACAATTTGGTGGCTCTGAATATATGGATTAAGTTACACACCAGCTGGCATGGTCACCAGCTTAAACGCTGAATATCAGACCCAATGTGCATATTGTTTTATGCTTAGGGGCCATTTTACCAAAGTGTGGTAAAATGCATGCTTACGACATGTTTAACACAAAAGTTTGTGTAGTAAGTGAGAAGCCTGTGTGTGCCCCACTAAAAAAATAATTAATTTGTGTGTGGTGCCCAAGCCCTCACATTTGTCCTGATAGCCAGTGGACCCTACCCCTCCAAAAATCACTCCTTCCTCCACTTCCTGATTCTCCCCCCCCCCCCCCCCCCATGGGACTTACTAGGTCAGCTTTGGTGGGCAGTGGTCCTAGGTGGCAGTGATCTCCTTTGCTGTTGCCTAGATTGGGGCTTGTTTTCAAAATGGTGCCAGTAAGCCCTAGTGATATTGCTATGAGACTACTACTAGGGGTCACTTTTGCCATTTTGGAATCAGGTGCTGGCATGGGTAGCAGCAAAGGGGCTTGCTGCTGCCCAGGACCCACTACCCACCAATGCTGACCCCTGGATGCTCTAGGGTGGATTGTGGGGAAGGGTTTCATGAAGGTGCAGGGTGCTTGATCAGGAGTTAGGTTGATGTTAGGGAGATGCAGATTGCCTGACTGGGGGGTCAAGTTGATGTGGAGGGGGTTTCAAGTGCGTGATTGGGGGTGGGGGAATCTGGGAATGCACTGCTACACCACCACCAGCACACTGTGCTACCAAATTGCCAGTTGCACAGCTGCGCTCACCACCATCTCTTGAGGCAGTGGCAAGTTCAGCTTTACTATTGGAAGTCATGACATTGCATGGTACTGACCCATATGCTAACTGTCACGGTCGGTCACACCTCCACCAATCCTTATCACGCCCAGATCTTGCCCACTCCCACATTAACCAGCTAATGTGGGAGTTTTCTCCGAGGACAAGCAGGCTGCTTGTTCTCACTGATGGGTGACGTCCACGGCAGCCCCTCCAATCGGAAACTTCTCTAGCAAAGTCCTTTGCTAGTCCTCGCGCGCACCGCGCATGCGCGGCCGTCTTCCCGCCCGAAACCGTCTCGAGCCGGCCAGTCTTCTTTTGTCCGCACTCGGTACGGTCGTGTTTCGCCGTGTCGAGCCCCGGAAAGTCGACCTCGCGCGTCCAAATTTATTTTTGACGTGTTTTTTCTTCGGAAAAAGTCTTTAAAGTGTCGGGAAGTGCTTCGGAAACCCCCCCCCGGGTTTCAGACCACCCCTTCCCGTACTTCCAGCTTTTTGCCCCCGATAAGTTTTCTTTCGTTGTCGGGGTAGGCCTCTTTTCGGCCTCGGTCGAGATTTTCTCCCTTCTAAATTTTTTGGTGCTCTTTTTCCGTCATTTCGGATTTTGATTTCGCCGGCGTGATTTTTCCGCCCATGACATTGAAGCCTTCCAGCGGCTTCAAGAAGTGCACCCAGTGCGCCCGTGTAATCTCGCTCACTGATAGACACTCGTCGTGTCTTCAGTGTCTGGGGGCCGAGCACCGCCCTCAGAACTGTAGTCTGTGTTCCCTGCTTCAAAGGCGGACTCAGGTAGCGAGATTAGCCCAGTGGAACGTGTTGTTCTCGGGCTCTTCGTCGGCATCGGCACCGGGATCTTCGAGTGCATCGACGTCGTCAGCGTCCAGACCATCTTCCTCGGCCGCCACTGTATCGAGTGCATCGAGGCATCGGGCCTCTGCATCGGCGCCAAGGTATCGGGCGACTGCATCGACGTCGGTGGTACCGGGACCTCGTCTGCTGATGTCGTCGGACGGTGGTGCATCGTCAGGAGTGCAGGTGAGGGCTGTCCATTCCCCTGCTGGTGGCGGTGAGCCTTCGGGTGGGTCTCCTCCTACCCTGAGGGCTCCTGCGGTACAGCCCCCCCGAGACCGACCTCCTTCGGCCTCGGCCCCGAGGAAGCGACGGCTGGATTCTACGTCCTCCTCGTCGGTGCCGGGGAGCTCCGGTGACATGCTTCGGAAGAAGTCGAAGAAGCATCGACACCGGTCGCCTCTCCGCGTCAGCACCGAGAGCTCTGGGTCGCCGAGGGAGTCGGCACCCAGCAGGCATCGGCACCGAGAGGACCGCTCACCCTCTGTTCAGGAGGTGTCGATGCGCTCCACTCTGGACAGCCCGGAACAGCCTCCTCGCCCGGAACAGGTTCTGACGTCGACGCCTGCATCGACCTCTTTGCCTTTCTCTGCAGCCGCTCTGAACGAGAGCCTCCGGGCCGTTCTCCCAGAGATTCTGGGGAGCTGTTGCGCCCTTCCCCTCCGGTACCGGCGGTGCTTGCGCCTCCGGTACCGTCGAGCGTGGCGCCGGCTGGCCCATCGCCCGGGGTGAGGTCCCCGACGTCGGTACCGCGTGCGGTGCCGACTGCGGCCACCTCCCAGGAGGGCTCCCCGACTACGTCGGCGGAGGGAGCTTCGCCGATGCGGGCGAGGGAGTCTACCTCTCGACGCCCCCATCGTGGACGTGGCTCCACGGAGTCGAGCCGGGCGAGGTTGCAGACACAGGTTCGTGAACTTGTGTCTGACACCGAGGGTGAGGCCTCGTGGGAGGAAGAGGAAGACCCCAGATATTTCTCGGACGAGGAGTCTGAGGGTCTTCCTTCTGATCCTACTCCCTCTCCTGAAAGGCAGCTTTCTCCTCCTGAGAGTCTGTCTTTCGCTTCCTTTGTCCGGGAGATGTCTACGGCCATCCCCTTCCCGGTGGTTGTGGAGGACGAGCCCAGGGCTGAAATGTTTGAGCTCCTGGACTATCCTTCTCCACCTAAGGAAGCGTCCACTGTTCCCTTGCACCATGTCCTAAAAAAGACATTGCTTGTGAACTGGACCAAGCCACTAAGTAATCCCCACATTCCCAAGAAGATCAAGTCCCAGTACCGGATCCATGTAGACCCAGAGCTGATGCGCACCCAGTTGCCTCATGACTCTGGAGTTGTGGATTTGGCCCTAAAGAAGGCAAAGAGTTCTAGGGAGCATGCTTCGGCGCCCCCGGGCAAAGACCCTAGAACCTTAGACTCCTTTGGGAGGAAGGCCTACCATTCTTCTATGCTCGTGGCCAAAATTCAGTCGTACCAGCTCTACACGAGCATACATATGCGGAACAATGTGCGGCAGTTGGCGGGCTTGGTTGATGCTCTTCCCCCTGAGCAGGCCAAGCCTTTTCAGGAGGTGGTCAGGCAGCTGAAGGCGTGCAGAAAATTCCTGGCCAGAGGGGTGTATGACACCTTTGATGTTGCGTCCAGGGCCGCTGCTCAAGGTGTGGTGATGCGCAGGCTCTCATGGCTGCGTGCCGCCGACCTGGCGAATAGACTCCAGCAGCGGATTGCGGACTCGCCTTGCCGTGCGGATAACATTTTTGGAGAGAAGGTCGAACAGGTGGTAGAGCATCTCCACCAGCGGGACACCGCATTCGACAAGTTCTCCCGCCGGCAGCCTTCAGCATCTACCTCTACAGGTAGAAGATTTTTTTGGGGAAGGAAGACTGTTCCCTACGCTTCTGGTAAGCGTAGGTACAATCCTCCTTCTCGACAGCCTGCGGCCCAGACTAAGCCCCAGCGCGCTCGCTCTCGTCAGCAGCGTGCGCCTCAGCAAGGCCCCGCGGCTCCCCAGCAAAAGCAAGGGGCGAGCTTTTGACTGGCTCCAGCAGAGCATAGCCGACATCCAAGTGTCAGTGCCGGGCGACCTGCCAGTCGGGGGGAGGTTGAAAGCTTTTCACCAAAGGTGGCCTCTCATAACCTCCGACCAGTGGGTTCTTCAAATAGTCCGGCAAGGATACACCCTCAATTTGGCCTCAAAACCTCCAAATTGTCCACCGGGAGCTCAGTCTTACAGCTTCCAGCACAGGCAGGTACTTGCAGAGGAACTCTCCGCCCTTCTCAGCGCCAATGCGGTCGAGCCCGTGCCATCCGGGCAAGAAGGGCTGGGATTCTATTCCAGGTACTTCCTTGTGGAAAAGAAAACAGGGGGGATGCGTCCCATCCTAGACCTAAGGGCCCTGAACAAATATCTCGTAAAAGAAAAGTTCAGGATGCTTTCCCTGGGCACCCTTCTCCCCATGATTCAGCAAAACGATTGGCTATGCTCTCTGGACTTGAAGGATGCCTACACACACATCCCGATACTGCCAGCTCACAGACAGTATCTGCGATTTCAGTTGGGCACACGCCACTTCCAGTACTGTGTGCTACCCTTTGGGCTCGCCTCTGCGCCCAGGGTGTTCACAAAGTGCCTAGCTGTGGTAGCAGCGGCACTTCGCAGGCTGGGGGTGCACGTGTTCCCATATCTCGACGATTGGCTGGTGAAGAACACATCCGAGGCAGGAGCCCTGCAGTCCATGCAGATGACTATTCGCCTCCTGGAGCTACTGGGGTTTGTGATAAATTATCCAAAGTCCCATCTTCTCCCAGTGCAGAAACTCGAATTCATAGGAGCTCTGCTGGATTCTCGGACGGCTCGCGCCTATCTCCCGGAGACGAGGGCCAACAACTTGTTGTCCCTCGTCTCGCGGGTGCGAGCGTCCCAGCAGATCACAGCTCGGCAGATGTTGAGATTGCTGGGCCACATGGCCTCCACAGTTCATGTGACTCCCATGGCCCGTCTTCACATGAGATCTGCTCAATGGACCCTAGCCTCCCAGTGGTATCAGGCTGCTGGGGATCTAGAAGACGTGATCCACCTGTCCACGAGTTTTCTCGAATCCCTGTGTTGGTGGACAATCTGGTCCAATTTGACTCTGGGACGTCCTTTCCAAATTCCTCAGCCACAAAAAGTGCTGACAACGGATGCGTCTCTCCTGGGATGGGGAGCTCATGTCGATGGGCTTCACACCCAAGGAAGCTGGTCCCTCCAGGAACGCGGTCTACAGATCAATCTCCTGGAGTTGCGAGTGATCTGGAACGCTCTGAAGGCTTTCAGAGATCGGCTGTCCCATCAAATTATCCAAATTCAGACAGACAACCAGGTTGCCATGTACTATGTCAACAAGCAGGGGGGCACCGGATCTCGCCCCCTGTGTCAGGAAGCCGTCAGCATGTGGCTCTGGGCTCGCCGTCTTGGCATGGTGCTCCAAGCCACATATCTGGCAGGCGTAAACAACAGTCTGGCCGACAGACTGAGCCGGATTATGCAACCTCACGAGTGGTCGCTCAACTCCAGAGTGGTGCGCCAGATCTTCCAAGCGTGGGGCACCCCCTTGGTGGATCTCTTCGCATCTCGAGTGAACCACAAAGTCCCTCAGTTCTGTTCCAGGCTTCAGGCCCCCGGCAGACTGGCATCGGATGCCTTCCTCCTGGATTGGGGGGAGGGCCTGCTGTATGCTTATCCTCCCATTCCTCTGGTGGGGAAGACTTTGTTGAAACTCAAACAAGACCGAGGCACCATGATTCTGATTGCTCCTTTTTGGCCGCGTCAGATCTGGTTCCCTCTTCTTCTGGAGTTATCCTCCGAAGAACCGTGGAGATTGGAGTGTTTTCCGACCCTCATCACGCAGGACGAAGGGGCTCTTCTGCATCCCAGCCTCCGGTCCCTGGCTCTCACGGCCTGGATGTTGAGAGCGTAGACTTTGCCTCTTTGGGTCTGTCAGAGGGTGTCTCCCGCGTCTTGCTTGCTTCCAGGAAAGATTCCACTAAGAGGAGTTACTTCTTTCTGTGGAGGAGGTTTGCCGTCTGGTGTGACAGCAAGGCCCTAGCTCCTCGCTCTTGTCCTACACAGACCCTGCTTGAATACCTTCTGCACTTGTCTGAGTCTGGTCTCAAGACCAACTCTGTAAGAGTTCACCTTAGCGCAATCAGTGCATACCATTACCATGTGGAAGGTAAGCCGATCTCAGGACAGCCTTTAGTTGTTCGCTTCATGAGAGGTTTGCTTTTGTCAAAGCCCCCTGTCAAGCCTCCTACAGTATCATGGGATCTCAATGTCGTTCTCACCCAGCTGATGAAACCTCCTTTTGAGCCACTGAATTCCTGCCATCTGAAGTACTTGACCTGGAAGGTCATTTTCTTGGTGGCAGTTACTTCAGCTCGTAGAGTCAGTGAGCTTCAGGCCCTGGTAGCCCAGGCCCCTTACACCAAATTTCATCATAACAGAGTAGTCCTCCGCACTCACCCTAAGTTCTTGCCAAAGGTCGTGTCGGAGTTCCATCTGAACCAGTCAATTGTCTTGCCAACATTCTTTCCCCGTCCTCATTCCTGCCCTGCTGAACGTCAGCTGCACACATTGGACTGCAAGAGAGCATTGGCCTTCTACCTGGAGCGGACACAGCCCCACAGACAGTCCGCCCAATTGTTTGTTTCTTTTGATCCCAATAGGAGGGGAGTGGCTGTAGGGAAACGCACCATATCCAATTGGCTAGCAGATTGCATTTCCTTCACTTACGCCCAGGCGGGGCTGGCTCTTGAGGGTCATGTCACGGCTCATAATGTTAGAGCCATGGCTGCGTCGGTAGCCCACTTGAAGTCAGCCTCCATTGAAGAAATTTGCAAAGCTGCGACGTGGTCATCTGTCCACACATTCACATCTCATTACTGCCTGCAGCAGGATACCCGACACGACAGTCGGTTCGGGCAGTCAGTTCTTCAGAACCTGTTTGGGCTTTAGGATCCAACTCCACCCCCGAGGGCCCTGTTTGTTCTGTTCCAGGCTGCACTCTCAGTTAGTTGGTAAATTTTTTAGGTCAATCTCAGTTATGTCCTCGCTGTTGCGAGGCCCAATTGACCATGGTTGTTGTTTTGAGTGAGCCTGGGGGCTAGGGATACCCCATCAGTGAGAACAAGCAGCCTGCTTGTCCTCGGAGAAAGCGAATGCTACATACCTGTAGAAGGTATTCTCCGAGGACAGCAGGCTGATTGTTCTCACAAACCCGCCCGCCTCCCCGTTGGAGTTGTGTCTTCCCTTGAAGTGTATTGTCTTGCTACATACTGGACTGGCCGGCTCGAGCCGGTTTCGGGCGGGAAGACGGCCGCGCATGCGCGCGGGCGCGCAAGGACTAGCAAAGGACTTTGCTAGAGAAGTTTCCGATTGGAGGGGCTGCCGTGGACGTCACCCATCAGTGAGAACAATCAGCCTGCTGTCCTCGGAGAATACCTTCTACAGGTATGTAGCATTCGCTTTATTGCACTGGCTTTTTTTTTAACGCAGTGGACAGTGCGGGTCTGTGCTACTGTCTACTGTACAGTAAACCCCTCATTAGCTCCTTAACACAACTTACTAAAAGAGCCCTTTAGTGTTGAATTTATCAGTATTTTAATTGCTCTTCATTTTGGAGCTTCATTGAACAAGTCATAAGTCTAGCTAAATAAATGTGCAACTGAGGTTTCATTGTTACCTGTTCTTACACAGAGGTGCTTGCTGTAATGAGCTCAGATCAGTCATGCTGTGCTGTATATTTTTGAGTGCAGTAACAATTCATTTGATTTGGAATGTCAGTTTTTCTCTAGGACAAGCGCCTATTCATTTTTCTTTTTTTTTTACTCAGCCTGGTGTAAGATTTTTAGATCCTGTTAATTGGATTGTTGGCTTTTATTTTTAATTTCAATAATATAGATTTCCCCCCTTTGGTTGTTCCAGGTGATGTTGGTATCTCTTTGTGCAGGCGGTGTTGGCTTAAACTTGATTGGCGGAAACCACCTCTTTTTATTGGATATGCACTGGTAATGACGCACACATCCTACCTTTCCTTGTGCTCTGTTCCTCCTGATCCTGATAACATTGGTTACTCCAGTTAATATCAGCATGGCATTAAAGATAGTACTAATCAACTCTGGTTCTCCAGGTCACAGTCCCCTTAAAATGTTCTTTCTTAAAGGTGGTGTATACATACACACTAAGCTCTACGTACGAGTTTGGATAGCTGTTTTCATCAAGTAATCATTTGGATGACTTTCCATTGTTTGAAACTTAGGGCCCTGTTTACTAAGGTGAGCTAACGTTTTTAGCGCATGCTAACACTGGAGACACCGATAGGTGTTAGTGCGGCTTAGTAAAGAGGGCCCTTAACCCATTAGTGCCCAACGTTCCCATTTGGGAACAAATCAACTTGTTCCCATATGGCTTATTATGGGAACATTGGGCACTAATGGGTTAATCCTGAAAAAAAAAATTATGATGGGTAAAAAACAATGCTACGTTATTCCCACATATCCTTCTGGTTTTAGTAAGTAAGAGAACACCTTAGTTGAAAACACTAAACTATGTGTGTGAATTTTCCTTGTAAGAAAGCGTACCAACCTACTTTTAAAACTGTGATGTATTAGACAAATATAGTGGTATTTATTATTAGGCATCTCAAGTTATTAGTCCAGGAAATCCTCTATCAAGGGATGTCTAGCAGACTTGTATCTTGATTGCAAGCTTTGCAGAACATAGCTGCCAAATTGAAGAACACTTTTCTAAAATTTATGTAGTGAGTTGTGGCACAGGAATAAGCTACAGTAAATGAATCATGCCTTGATCGGATTGATTTATTGACTTGATAAACCGCTCAACACACAAGTTTTAGATCGTTAAATTTAAATATATAAAATAGAACAATAAAGCTAAAATATTACACACTTAAATAAAATTAGTATCAAACAGCCAGGTTTTCAGTACTTTACGAAAACCTAGATAAGTAGGCATACTGCTAACATTAGCAGGAAGTGAGTTCCATAACAGAGGTCCCAAATAACTGAAGGCTTTTTTTCTGGTAGAAGTTAGTTTGATCACTTGAAAATGAAGGAAGTTGCAATAAACTTTGCTGTGAAAGCGAAGAAAAAAATTGCTGATGATCCCGTTGAACCAAAATTTCTGAAAGATATTTTGGAGATTGCAAAAAAAGAGCCTTAAAAACCAGGCACAAAGTCTTAAAAACAAGTCTAGCAGAAACAGGTAGCCAATGCAAATCCTTTAAGATCGGCGTTATATGATTAGTTCTCTTCTCGCCGACTACTGGCTATGCAGCAGAGTTTGGTACAAGCTGAAGCCTCTTCTGGCTAGTTAAAGTCAAACCCTGATTCAAAGAATTACAATAATCAGTTGTACTTGTGATGAATGCTTGAATTAGCTTGATCAAATTAAACCGAGAGGGGCATAATCCAAAGGGACACACAAGTTTTGTTGAGGACGTCCTCACAAAACGTCCCGGTGGAGGGGCAGGGAAACCAGTATTATCAAAACAAAATGGACGTCCACCTTTCGTTTCAATAATACGGTCGGGGACGCCCAAATCGTGAAATTTAGGTCGTCCTTAGAGATGGTTGTCCATAGACTTGGTCGTTTCTGATTTTCGGCGATAATGGAAACCAAGAACGCCCATCTCAGAAATGACCAAATGCTGCAAGCCCTTTGGTCGTGGGAGGAGCCAGCATTTCTAGTGCGCACTGGTCCCTCTGACATGACAGGACACCGACCGGGCACCCTAGGAGGCACTGCAGTGGACTTCATAAAATGCTCCCAGGAACATAGCTCCCTTACCTTGTCTACTGAGCCCCCCAAACCCCCCTAAAACCCACTACCCATAACTGTACACCACTACCATAGACCTTATGGGGTGAAGGGGGGCACCTAGATGTGGGTTTCTGGTGGGATTTGGAGGGCTTGTTGTTTCCTCCACAAATGTAACAGGTAGGGAGGGGGATGGGCATGAGTCCACCTGCCTGAAGTGCACTGCATCCACTAAAACTGCTCCAGGGACCTGCATACTGCTGTGATGGACTGAGGCTGGCATAGAGGCTGGCACGACATTTTTTTAAAGATGTTTTTTAGGGTGGGAGGGGGTTAGTGATCACTGGGGGAGTAAGGGGAGGTCATCCCCGATTCTCTCCGGTGGTCATCTGGTCATTTCAGCCACCTTTTTGTGCCTTGGCCGTAAGAAAAACAGGACCAGGTAAAGTCGTCCAAGTGCTCGTCAGGGATGCCCTTTTTTTTCCATTATGGTTCAAGGACGTCCATGTGGTAGGCACGCACAAGTCCCGCCTTCCCTACGCCTCCGATACACCCTCTTGAACTTTGGCCATCCCTGCGACGGAAAGCAGTTGGGGACGTCCAAAATCGGCTTTCGATTATACTGATTTGGACGACTCTGTGAGAAGGACGCCTATCTTCCGATTTGTATCGAAAGATGAGCGCCCTTCTCTTTCGAAAATGAGCCTGCAAGTCACCTTTATGACTTTTAGGTAAACATAGGGTTCACATTTAATCTAAGATTTGCTCTTTTCTGCATAAGGGCTCTGCAGCGTGTTGTGTCAAATGGCTAGTTTGAAGAAGACCCCCACCCCATACCAGTGGCAGTGCACTTGAAGAATTTGTTATTAGTTAAGGCCTTATTGAGGATATTTTATAGACATTTGAGATGAATCGTTAAAAATGTAATATACAGGGCTTTTCTTCCTGACAGGAATCCTGCATTAGAGGATCAAGCCTGCGATCGTATCTATCGAGTAGGACAACTCAAGGATGTTGTGATTCACAGGTCAGTGCTCTTGGTACTCTAGGTATCAAAATACATTCATTTTTATTCCATATTAATGGAATGGAGGCCCAATTTAAAATATTAGTTTTGATAAACCTTGTTTGAAGTCCCCCTGTATTTTAACAGTATTTTAAAGACCTATAGGCCGATGGCACTTAATTATCAATATCAATACTATTTGTATATCCCACGGGTTACAAAAGAAAAATAAAGGTAAGCATACCTAGGATGTACAAAAAAAAGCCAAACCTACTTTTTAATAGATTTATAAGATTGAAATATAAAGGTTTTCAAATATTTCTGAAACATCATGTAATTAGGGGCCCTATTACCATACAGCGGTAAAAGATGGCCTTATGTGGGTTAGTCCCGCACACTAAGGCCACTTTTATCTCTGGGGTAAAATGTCCGATTTTTCTATTTTCCTTATTAATGGCCATGCCCTGAGTTCAGGGAAGGCGGCCTATCTGTTTCTTCTCTTTATAAGGAGCTTCATCGGCTTTCAGTTGCCAGACCTTGGGTGGCTGTTTTGGATAAATGGAGTTAGGATCTAGGTGTGCCTATTTCTCTTTTGGATTTTATGACATTGATTAAACGTATTCCTGACATCTCTATAAGTGCTGAATTGAGAGAATGTCAATATTGAATATTACATAGGGCTTATTTTACACAGGAGCAGGTATTCAAGATGGGTGAGGTGGGGACACCGGTTTGCCCGAAATGTAGTCAAGGCCCTAATTCTTTTTTCCATGCTTTTTGGGAATGTTCGAAAGTGCAATTATTTTGGAGGGCTATTTTGCGATATCTGGGGAAGCTCTTGGGCTGCTGTCTGCCGGTTACGCCTGCAGGTTTGCTTTTAGATAAGTATGGAAATTTTGTGTTTCTAATCATTGTGGCGTACTTTTTTAACGGAAAGTGGCAGTTCCGGATAAACAAATTATATTGGGGGTATGGATAGGTGAGGCAGTACCCTCTTTTTGGGCATGGAGGAACCGTTTACACGCGTTGTTGATGGAACAGAGGGCAGCTCGTTGCTCTCTAAAGCAGAAGAAGTTATTTTTGGCAACATGGGACGCATATATCCAATCTCTTCCACATAGAGCGAGAAGTTTGATTTTTGAATAGCCTCTAAAGTAAATATTTCCTTAGTGCTGGCAGTCTGCTTTTCTGCTTTCTTTTGGGCAGGATGTTCTCCCACTACACACGCTGGAACTCATGAGGGTTTTTTTTGTTTGTTTGTTTGTTTGTTTTTTTTTGGGGGGGGGTTGTTTTGGAGGAAAGGGTGGGAAGGTGGGGGAGTTGGGGAGAAGGGTTCGATTGTTTGGGGGGAAGAAATTGAGTTTTAGTTCCATTTTGGATTGACCATGGTAGTTTACTAGAATGTGTGTTTATGTATTTGTTGGTCGTATACTTTTTGTATTCTTGACAAATCATCAATAAAAATCGTTGAAACATAATGCCAATGCTCTAATTTTGACATTAACATGTGGCTATTAACGTGTGAACCCCTACTGCCACCCATTATGTAGGCCTTAAGGGCTCATGCGCTAATCGGTTACCATGCAGCAATGTAGCTGTGCTAACTGATTAGTTCAAGACATGTCCACTCTGTGCTCCCACTCACCCCCAGTGTTAAAAAAATAAATTTTATATTTTAGTGTGAGGGTATTGCACTCACATCCCAGAATTACTGTGGGATGCCTCAGCAGACCCTGTGGTAAGCCATTTTTTTTTTTTTTGCTGCGTTAAGCACATGTTAGTGCTTACCGCAGCTTTGTGAAAAGGCCCCTAAGTTATGTTTAAGATCCATAGGTAGGCTATTCTACATGTTAGCTGATTGGTACGTAAAATTTAACATATAATTTTGTTTATATCTTATACCCTTTTGAAGTCTGGAATTGTAGTTTCAATTGTTACCTAAGATGAATAATAGCATTACCAACTGGAACTGATAATTAATCAACCAAATATTGAGGTGCCTGACCATGTATAATTTTAAAAACCATAGTACCAGTCTTAAAAATGATCCAAGCCTGATTCAGAAGCCAGTGTGATATAAAAATGAAGACATCAGCTTATCAAATTTTCTTGCTGAGTACAGCAAGCTCCATGCTATATTCTTTAATGCCTGGATCAGTTTCTCTGAACTGCCTACATATAACATGTTACAATAATCTAATTGAGATAAAATCAAAACTTGAACAACTAACTTAAATTGGTAATTCTCTAAAAAGGATTTAATCTCATTGGGGGAGGGGGGTGGCTATAAGAATCCAAGCCTCCCGCCTTCGTGGTGGAAGACGACATTATACATTTTGGGATTAGAGCTGGCATTGGTAGGAGTGATTGCCTATCCATGCTGGCTCTACTAGTGCTTGTAAGGTGGGCCAGGGTAGGGGGTATGGTGGGGGTCCAGAAGGGGGAGCCTGCTTTTGTTCCGGGGAGGGGGGGATGCAACTTGGTTTCGGTGTCAGCTGAAACTGAGTGACCAGGTTCGGTTTAGATTGTCCTCTGTTCCCAGAATTTTATAGAAGTTTCCAGTGGGAAAAGTTACTCCCTTAATAATCAGAATTTGATACATAGGGACTTGAGCAGGGGTGTACTAGTAAACACTTTGTTTTATCCATATTCAGCTTTAATTGATGTATTAATACCTAATTCTCTACTATCTCCAAATAATTTTGTAAACTTACGTATACAAGTCAGCGAGCCAGACCCATTTTGTAAAAACAAGAGAGCAGGCACTTTCTATTGCAAGTCCGAGTGTCTGTAATAAACTGTCTACTGACCTTTGGTTGTATGGCATGGAAAATAGGTTTAGGACAAAGCTTAAGACATTCCTTTTCTCCCGAGCATTTAGAGTGGCAGCCCCAGGTGGAAGAGAGAGAGAGTAGTCTGTTCTCCCTAATAAGTCTTTGTCTTGTCTTGTTTATGGTGATTTTATGATGATTGTAGTTTTTTGTATATTATTGTTGTGGCAAAACAGGGAATATTCCTGCTTATAAATTTTAAATATTTTTTATGATGTGCATGTCCCTTGTTTAGCCAGCAGATGGTGCCTGACCTTTGTTTGTAAAGTTGTTACAGAAGTGACAGGGGTTTTTTTCCCCGCCTAAGCTGAGAAGTAATCTGCACTGCTGTTGGTCAGAAACCCCTCAGTGTTTGTGTTCTGGGCTCTGATTGAATCTGCTGGAAATCTTTAGTCTCAGAGTGGGAGTGTGGAAGGTAAAGACCTCTATACCGAGATCCTGTTCAAAACCTGTGAACAGTTAATTTTCCTGAACTCCCCAGGTACTACTCAGGTAGCGAATAAGTGTTTTAGTTAGTTTAATATTGATTCCTACTACTACTACTACTTAACATTTCTAGAGCGCTACTAGGGTTACGCAGCGCTGTACAATTTAACAAAGAGAGACAGTCCCTGCTCAAAGAGCTTACAATCTAATAGACAAGTGAACGGTCGGTCCGATAAGGGCAGTCAAATTGGGGCAGTCTGGATTCACTGAACGGTAAGGGTTAGGTGCCGAACGCAGCATTGAAGAGGTGGGCTTTAAGCAAAGACTTGAAGACGGGCAGGGAGGGGGCTTGGCGTAAGGGCTCAGGAAGGTTGTTCCAAGCATAGGGTGAGGCGAGGCAGAATGAGCGGAGCCTGGAGTTGGCGGTGGTGGAGAAGGGTACTGAGAGGAGGGATTTATCCTGTGAACGGAGGTTACGGGCGGGAACGTAAGGGGAGATGACGGTAGAAAGATAGTGAGGGGCAGCAGACTGAGTGCATTTGTAGGTAAGAAGGAGAAGCTTGAATTGAATGCGGTATCTGATCGGAAGCCAGTGAAGTGACCTGAGGAGAGGGGTGATATGAGTATATCGGTTCTGGCGGAATATGAGACGTGCAGCAGAGTTCTGAACAGATTGAAGGGGGGATAGATGGCTAAGTGGGAGGCCGGTGAGGAGTAAGTTGCAGTAGTCCAGGCAAGAGGTAATGAGAGCGTGGACGAGAGTTCGGGTGGTGTGTTCAGAGAGGAAAGGGCGAATTTTGCTGATGTTAAAGAGGAAGAAGCGACAGGTCTTGGCCATCTGCTGGATATGCGCAGAGAAGGAGAGAGAGGAGTCAAAGATGACTCCGAGGTTGCGGGCAGATGAGACGGGGAGGATGAGGGTGTTATCAACTGAGATAGAAAGTGGAGGAAGAGGAGAAGTGGGTTTTGGTGGAAAGATGATAAGCTCGGTCTTGGACATGTTCAGTTTCAGGTGGCGGTTGGACATCCAGGCAGCAATGTCGGATAAGCAGGCCGATACCTTTGCCTGGGTCTCTGCGGTGATGTCTGGTGTGGAGATACAGTTGGGTGTCATCAGCATAGAGATGATACTGGAAACCATGAGATGAGATCAGGGAGCCCAGGGAAGAGGTGTAGATTGAGAAGAGAAGGGGTCCAAGGACAGATCCCTGGGGAACACCGACAGATAAGGGGATGGGGGTGGAGGAAGATCCATGAGAGTGAACTTTGAAGGTGCGGTGGGAGAGATACAGTAGGAGGAGAACCAGGAGAGGACAGAGCCCTGGAACCCAAATGAGGTGGTATTGTTGCTGGTTACACCTTTTTTTGTTCACCATCCACTGTTCTATTTTTCCATGATAATAAATCAATTCATTTATTATCTCTGTTCTGGACTGACTAAGAATCCGGGTGTTTGTGTGCTTGGTCTGTGGGTGCTTTCCTGGGAACTATGAAATCCCTGCGAATGTGGCCCCAGTGTCCTTATAAACCACCAGGAAAATAACTTACGGGTAGGAGACTAGCCCAGAGGCAAGTGGGACTCAGCAAGCGGGTGGAAGGGTATGCCAGTGTAGAGCATGTTTGCAGATGGTAGCGGGCCTTTAGATGGTCACAGGGTTAACACCCTCTGGCGGGTTCTAGGTATTTGGTGACGTAATTTGTCTTCTTTTTTTGGTGGCAGCATGGAGGGATTGTCAGGCTCAGTGTGTGGAGTGAGGGTCACCATCCATTGAGTGGTTCAGAGTTTTTATCTGCAACCTCCAGACACAACACAGTGATTGAGTTCAGCAGTAGCAGGGTCCCTTCAACATTCATTTTTTGGTAGTGTTAGGAGATTAGCAGCAGGCGACTGACAGCAGCCGTCGGACACTAGATATGCCTGTCCTAACAGAAGAGCAACTGGATGACCTCAGTGAGGAGGAGCTGCAGGACCTGCCTGTGCAGAGTTCTCCTGGGGGAGATTAGACTGCTTATGGACAGGCCCATGAGTTGAGGGAGGCGGATGCCACGCCAGCTGAAATCCAGCAGATCTATATGGTAGAGCGACAGCGGCTAGACCAACAGCGACAAGAGGAACGGGAAGAGCAACAGCGGCAAGAGGAGCAGGAATTCTAGCTGCAAAAAATGAAGTTAGAGGTGGAAATCGCTCGCATCCAAAGCTCCAGCCCAACCCCTGCACCAAGGCCAAAAGTAGGATCCAAAGCCCGATACCCGAGGGGACATCTAACTATCTAACTGCCTTTGAAAACATTTGCTGCCTCAGTGAGATTCCTGAGAACTGGGTGCACTATTTGGGAGGCAAGCTCACTGGTAGGGAATTTGAAACATTCCAAAGACTAGTCTATAGGTCTCGGAGGTAATGGCATAACAGTTCAACAAAGCTCTGTGCACCTCCTCAAACTGGGAGCTGGACATTGCAAAAGGGGGCGGATGATACTCACAGCGGTGGCTCAGTAGAGCTGAGGTTAAAATCCTGAATGACTGTCAAAACCTGATGGTCCTGGAGCAGTTTTTATAGCGTCGTCATCCAGAGGTGAGGGAACATGTTCAAAATCACCAACCCCATACTCCAGAGTTGGCTGACATCTTTGTGGCTACCCGTCTCTGGTTGACAAAGAAAAAGCCGTCCGTATCCACAACAGCCGGAATCTAAGGGTAACCAGGGCCCTAAGCCAAGTATCCTTGCAACCTCAGACACAGTCAGCAAACCCTCCAGTGCTCCCCCAAATCCTAAAGACTTTAGGCACGAGCGTCTTTGTTACCAGTGTGGGTGTACAGGACATTTCAAAGCGGATTGCCCAGATAATCCCAAGCCTGCACTGAACAGCATTCCAGCTCTTGCACCGAAATTAGCTACTTTCATGGGTAGTTCCAGTCCTATGGAGACCTATGCAGCAGCCACAGCCCAAAACATTACTGGCCATTCATCAAGCAAGGAAGCAGATGGGCTTTCCTCGACACTACAGCTCCCCAGTAACTGTCAATCAGACCCAGCTGGCTGGGCTCGTGGACACTGGCTCTAGCATGACTTTACGACCATAATAGCTAGTGTCGGAAGATGCTGTTCTTCCAGGGCGCACTGCAGATGTAGTGTTAGCTACAGAGAGACTGTTCCCATTGCTTGAGTATACCTGGATTGGGGTACCAAATTTGGATACAGAGAAGTAAGAATAATGAAAAACATGCCAGTACCATTGATGTGTGGGACCGACATGGGTCCAGTGAACATTACCCTTGATAGCAGAGTCAGCATTTCTGCTATGGTGACCCGTAGTCAGGTATAGGTGGCCCAACAAACGGAGGCAGCAGAGATCACCTCTCCAGTTCCAGATCCTGAGCCATCCAAGGTGGAACCAGCTGACCAGGCGTCAAGAGGAGGCGCTTCAGTACTTTCAGCAGAACCAGTTCCTGAGGTGACCGAGACAGTGAGTATGGAATAGCCTGACATGCCTGACACACCTATTGATCAGACTGTTAACTCTGGTTTGACAGAGTCACCAGCAGAGACCGTTCCAGCTATGGATACTGATATAAAACAGAGACATTCTTTTCAGGAAGCACAACACTCTGACCCTCACCTGGAAGCCCTTTGGCAGAGGGGGCTGGTCAGCCAGCTAATGAGACTCGTGAAGACCGTATCCTATGGAAAGGGGGCTTGCTGTATAGAGTGACTGATCCCATTGATCCTAACGGGCCCTGGACAGCAGGCAAACAACTTATAATGCCCAAAGCATACACGGAACAGCTCCTACAGATTGCACATGACATTCCATTAGCAGGACATCAGGGGGTGACGTGCACTAGATTAACAGAACTTCTATTGGCTGGGAGTATCTCAAGCTGTAGCTAACTATTGTTGAACTTGTGATGCACGCCAGAGAGTGGGTAAGACCCAAGATCACCCCTGAGACCCCCTGAAGTCTTTTCCCATTATCAGTAAGCTATTTGAGAGGATAGCTGTGAATATAGTGGGGCCTCTAGCTGTGCCTAACCGGACTGGGAAAAAGTATATATTGACAGTGGTAGACTTTGCTACCAGATATCCTGAAGCAGTAGCCTTATCCTCAATAGAAGCAGAGAAAATTGCCACTGCCCTACTAGAAATATGTTCCCGGGTAGGATATTCATGAGAGATACTCTCAGATCAAGGAACACAGTTTATGTCTGAGCTGATCCAGAATCTGTGGACACATTGTGGAGTGAAATCTGTCCGTACCACCCCATATCACCCTGAAACTAATAGGTTGGTGGAGAGATTTAATGGGACATTAAAGCATATGTTAGACTTTTGAGGAGTCTGGAGAACAGGACTGGGAAAAGTACTTGCCCTTCCTACTGTTTGCATACAGAGAAGTACCCCAGGATTTTACCGGGTTCTCCCCATTCATGCTGTTTTATGGCTGTAGGGTGAAAGGGCCCTTTGACCTAATAAGAGAACATTGGGAGGGGAAAGGTGACACCTTTGACACCCCTGTAATTGAATATGTAGTCAATATGCGGCAGAAGTTAGAAGACCTTGTGGGCTTTGTCAGATATCACTTGCAGGCAGCCCAGACTAAGCAAAAGACCCTGGTATGATTGTAAGGCCTGAAATAGAGAGTTTTGTGAGGGCCAGCAGGTACATATTTTAGTCCCAGTACATCAGAATAAACTTCAGGCTAACTGGCAGGACCTTACAAGGTCATATGGTGCCTACATGATACAAACTATCGCAATGAACCCTGAACTGGGGATATTAGCAGTATACAAGATCTGAATTGAATTGAATATCTATGGACTCTCAAGACAGAAAGCAGCATACCTTTTATGTACATATGTTAAAGACCTATGTAGATTGTATAGCTATGATGTTAGCTTTGTGTAGCCCACCCAGCAGAAGAGTGAGCAACCAACAAGAGAGGCGATGATCTGCACACCAGTGTAACAGCAAGCAAAAAGCAGGAGGGTAGAAGATTCACCCACAGGCAAGGGGGACCCAGCAGGCAGGTGGGAAGGGTATGTCAGTATAGTGCATATGCGCAGATGGTAGCAGACCTGAGCAGTGTTGGCACAGACTCTTTAGGTGGCCACAGGGTTAACCCTCCCTCCCCCCCCCCCCCCCCAATGGATTGTAGGGGTTTCATGACAATTGTGTATGTTAACTTGTTTGCCACCATGAACTTTATGATACGGTGGGTTATAAGTGATTTTTAAATAAAATATGTATCCTTTCTCGCAGTTGTGTTTTATGTAAAGCACTTGATATTACTATCATAGGCGCCAACTCGGTGGGTGCTCGAGCACCCCCAATATTTTGACCCATCGGAAGTTCCCTTCCCAGCCAGCCCGACCTGCCTGGTGCCCACCCTCTTCTCCCTGAACAGTCCTCCGCCCTCGCCTTCCTGCGTGCCGCCTAGAATTTAAAACTCATTTTACCTCGGGGTCCCGACGGCAGCAGTGAAAGGCAAGCAGGCTTTGCACTTTAGCCTTCCCTTCTCTCTCAGCTCTGGTCCCGCCCTTGCGGAAACAGGAAATGAGGACGGGGCGAGAGATGAGAGAGAAGGGAAGGCTGAAGTGCTGAGTCTGCTCGCCTTTCACTGCTGCCGCCTGGATCCTGAGATAAGATGAGTTTTAAATTCTGGGCGGAGGACTGTTGTGGGAGAAGAGGTCAGGCTGGGGTCGGACTGGCACTCTGAGGAGAGGGAGGGGGGGCCTGGAACTCGGAGGAGGAGGGGGGAGAGGGGAATGCACCACCTGTAAAAAAAATTAAATAAATAAATTTCAGCTCCCCCAATCATTTTGAAAAGTTGGCTCCTATGATTACTATAGTTATTAGCCTTCTAGAACATAAAATTTAACTAGTAATGGGTCTGAATTTGTACCTAAGAACCAAAGGTTTATACAGACTTGCAGGTGGTATACTTTCCATGCCTAGTGGCATTACTAAATGTTTACTTCACATAATTTAGAGGCCCTTTTGCTAAGCTGCTGTAAAAATTGGCCTTAACGTACCCTTATGCAGGTCTTTGCTGCTCGCTAAAGCCAATTTTACTGCAGCAGTAAAAAATGGCCATGTTCTAATATTGCCATTAGTGTGCAGCCATTTTCAAAATTACTGCAGGAGTGTTTACCGCCACGTATTTTGTAGGTGGTAAGGGCTCCTGCTATATTTGTGTGCAAACCAGTTAGCACATCTACATTACTGTATTCTGTTCTCCACCCCTGACATGTCCCCTCAAAAGAATTTAAAAATTTTAGCATGTGCAGATTTTTGAGTGCATCCCACGGTACTCCTCTCTTTTTTTTTGTGTGTGTGTGTGTGTTAGGCATATATTAGCACCTTAAGAAGTTACAGTACTGTCTATATATCTTCAGCTCTTGGGATAAAATGCAATTGAATAGTTCAGATGTGCTGTGCAATTAAGATACAGTGACCTATAGGATTCTTACCTTAACTTATTCCTCTTGATTTCCTATGTGGCTGTCCTATGAACATAGCAAGCATTCTTCTTATTCACTTCATTTCTTAAGCAAATACTTAATACTTCTTTTCTGGGAAGATTAGGCCTATACTTATCCTTCAAAAATCCAATAAGAAACAAAAGGTTTTCTATATCTTTTCCATATGATACGTTTGTATTCTCTGACTTCCTTATATTAGTGCAAGGGAATAAAAATTACCAGCAACGATTCCTTGGGGAAAGGGGGAGAGGGTTTTGGTCCTTGCACTGCTGAACTTTCACTTTTACTTACTTTATTTTATTTATTACACTAATACAGATCTTTTGGGGAATTTTTTTTTTTTTTTAGGTTTGTGTGTGAAGGGACAGTTGAAGAAAAGATTTCAGCACTGCAGATGAAGAAGAAAGAATTGGCCACACAAGTACTGTCAGGCAAAGGAAATGCCATCACCAAACTCACATTGGCTGACCTCAAAGTCCTCTTTGGAGTTTAATAGAACTTCTGCTTTTACTTGCAAGAAAACTCCCACTAAATGTGCTTGTTCAAAATGGTACCTTGATAAAACACAAGAAATATTTGTACATACTTCATCCTTCTGAACATTTCTAATTTAAAAAAAAAAGTCTGACAGAAATTTAGTCCTGACATGGGTTGATTTTACAATTTTAAAATTTTTCTAGTTTTCTTTTTCTTTTTTTCACACTCATCATTTGCCCTGTTTAATTTTTTGGTTATATAAAGTTAAGTTGGCATATAAGTTCAGTTTTGAATTTACTATACTGTTACATTCATTTTGTTTACTTATGGCATTTAGGTGGTCATTAGCATTGTTAGGTGCCCTTTTACAAAGCAGTGGTAAGGCCAAAGTGGGTTTACTGTGCACTGATTTGGAGCTACTGCTGGCCCAACGCAGGTGCCAGTGGCAGTTCCAGCCCCAGTGCACGCCATTTCCTGCGCTGGGGAAAATAGTGCTCTATTCTTTTGCAGCCTTTTTACCCACTGTGGTAAAAAGGGCCTTAGCTCACAGCAAAAACGGCTGCTACCACAGGGCCCTTTTTACCACAGCTTGGTAAAAAGGTCCCTTAGTACATTAACCTTGAAATTATCCGTCATGTTAGTAATAAGGCTATTTCTCTTGCTCAGAGAGCAGTTCTGACTGTTTCACTTTTTTTGCACACATTTGCAAGTTATTTTAAGCTCTATCAGACATTTGGACTATACCACAAATAAGGTAGCAAGAAGATCATATTCAGTATAAGCAACTATTCTAAGCTCATATTCAGTTTAAGCAATCATTCTAAAGAGAGGTAATCTTATCCTGTGCCATTTACATTACTATAAGAGAATCCTGGAGGCATTTCTATTGACACACTCAATTCATGCTGAAAAGAAGCTTGGTGAGTCTGTAACCATCCAGAAAACATATGACAAAGATTTTCCATGCAAGTAAGCCAAATGCCTAATTTGGGATGTATCATTACTTGATCACAGGAGAAACTTGGTGGTAAGGTGTGGAGTTCCTGGATATTGGATTGTATGTAAATCTGTATGCGCAAGGATGGTAAAGTTTCAAGTTTATTAGAGATTTTCTATCCTGCCAATCTACAGTGTGTGCAGGTGGCATATAAAGTGAGAGAGGGCGGAAAAGGAAATAACATGTAGCCACAGCAGAAAGACAAACAACACTGGCAAAGAGGGACTGGGGAGAACTACAGTATTAGATAGGAAAGGAGAGAGAGGGAAGGTAAACGCGTCTTAAGGTCCGTTTTAAACTGATTGAGTGTAGGGAGTGTTTTTAAGCGTAATGGCAGGTGCTTCCAAAGCTGGAGGGTTTGAACAGAAAAAAAAGCGACCGACATATAGCAAGAGTGGGGATCGTAGAAAATGGTGGGATAGTTAGTAGATCCTGATGTGAGGAGCACAGGGGATGGGATGGGCAATAGGGGATCAGATATGCCGAAAGAAAGGATGGCTCTTGATGTTCCCAAAGTTTGTAGGTCAAAAGAAAGAATTTGAAAGTGATATGTGAAGCAATTGGTAACCAGTGGGCCTCTTTTAAGAGTGGGGTGACATGGTACTGTCCTGTAATGAGTTTAATTGCAGTGTTTTGAATAAGCTGTAATTGTTTGAGCTCTCTTTGAGTGAGGTCCATGTATAAAGCATTACAGTAGTCAAGTTGAGATATAATAAAGGAGTGAATAAGAATATTTCTCCGAGGACAAGCAGGCTGAATATTCTCACAGATGGGTTGTCGTCCGCAACAGCCCAAGAGACCGGAACAACTTGGAAAAATCTAGAAGTCTCAAGAACGCTCCGTCACGCGGCCCGAGCGTACTGCACATGCGCAAACAGCTGCCTACGACGTGAGCGTGTTCCCTTTAGTTCTTTTTCATCCGCGACCCAAGAATCACGTCTTTCTCGGTCGGTGTTTTTTCTTAGCTCAGGAGACTCGGGTAAGCATTTTACGCTTCCCCCTTTTTGCTTTCTTTTTCTCAGTTTTATTCTTTCTTCATTATTAAAAAAAAAAAAAGCCCCCCCCCCCTTTTTTTTTTTTTTCAGGTTTTTTCTTCACCTTTTATAAGTTTTCTTATTTTTTCCGCCACAGCCATCCTTAGGCTGCTCGGTCGAGTTATTTTCCCTTTTTTTTGTGCCTTTTTTATTGGCACAATCAAGCCATTTAATTTCGCAGCCGCTGTTTTCCCACCCATGTCATCGAAGACTCCCAGCAACTTCAAGCGTTGTACTCGCTGCAATCGGACTATCTTGGATACCGACACCCACGCGTGGTGTCTTCATGCCTTGGGCCCGACCAGCTGCCTATAAGCTGTGTAAATTGATGAAGAAACGGACCCAAGTGGCTCGGGAGGCTCAACGTAAATAACTTTTTTTTTCTGATC
Organism: Microcaecilia unicolor; assembly: GCF_901765095.1. NCBI lineage: Eukaryota > Metazoa > Chordata > Amphibia > Gymnophiona > Siphonopidae > Microcaecilia > Microcaecilia unicolor. The sequence goes on along the minus strand of NW_021963064.1, from coordinate 75,925 downwards.
GGTCCAGTCCTTCGACATCGGTACCAAGGTCGGTGACGTAGAGGGAAACAGCGACATTGAGAGTCCACACCGCGCTGGGAGCAGTGAGGCATCGAGTGGGTCTCCACCTATCTCAAGGCCTACTGCTATGCAGGCCCCCCGCGACCGACCTTTGTCGGACCCGGCCCCGAGGAGGCGTGAGGATTCCACATCATCGGTACCGAGGAGTCTCGATGACGGGCGTCGGGCGAAGGCTAAGAAGCACCGTCATCGATCTTCCATGCACGGTACCGAGAGCTCCAGGGAGCCAAGGCAGTCGGCACCCGAGAAGCGTTGGCGCCAGGAGGACCGCTCACCCTCCATACAGGAAGTGCTGATGCATCGGTCATCTGGCAGCCTGGTACCAGCTCTCTAACCCCCTCAAATTCTGGCATCGACTCCTGCACCGGCCCCCCAGCCTTTTCCGATGGAAGCTCTCGCCGAGCGCATCAGGGCCCTTCTTCCACAGCTTCTGGAAGGGTTGCTTCGCCAGTCTGCCTCGGTGTTGGGGGTGCTTGTGCCTTCTGTACCGACTGGAGGCAGCATCTGGGCCATTGCCTGTGGTGAGGTCCCCGTCCAGGCGGTACCGGCGTCAGCTGCCACCCGGGTCGATTTCCCCCTCGACATTGGTGGAGGAAGCTTCGCCGAAGTCCAGGCAGGGGTCGACTTCTCGATTTCCCCCCACGAGGACGTCGAGACAGGCTCAGGTTCGGGCTGCTCTTAGGGAGCTTTTGTCCAATACCGATGAGTGCTCGTGGGAAGAGGAGGAAGACCCCAGATACTTTTCGGAGGAAGACTCGTGTGGGGTTCCTTCTGATCCTACTCCGCCAATTGAAAGTAGAATGTCTCCACCTGAGAGTCTTTCTCATCTTTTGTTAGGGAAATGTCTAAGGACATTCCATTCCCTATAGAGGTTGTGGATGAGCCCAGGGCTGAGATACTCGAGGTGTTGGATTATCCTTCTCCGCCTGCTGAGGTTGCAACAGTCCCCTTGCATAATACACTGAGGGAAGTGCTTATGCAAAATTGGTCATGCCCTCTTTCTAATCCTGTGGTCCCCAAGTCCCAGTACAGAGTCCATGGAGAGCCTGTAATGGTGAAGGCCCAACTTCCTCACGATTCCATGGTGGTGGACTCTGCTCTCAGAAGAGCCAAGAGTACTTGAAACTATGCCTCGGCACCCCCAGGCAGAGAGTCTAGGACCTTGGATTCTTTTGGGAGGCGAACATATCAGGCCGCTATGCTCGTGCCAAGATCCAGACTTACCAGCTCTACACAAGCATCCACTTACGGAACTCGGTGAGGCAACTGTCTAGTTTGGTAGAAGCACTTCCTCCAGAGCTCGCCGAACCTTTTCACCAGGTGGTCAGGCAGCAGAAGGCGTGTCGCAAATTCCTGGCCAGGGGGACTTACGACAATTTTGATGTAGCATCCAGAGTAGCTGCTCAGGGTATAGTGATGCACAGACTCTCATGGCTGCGTGTCTCTGACCTGGATCATAAGACCCAGCAGCGAATGGAGGATGTTCCTTGCCGGGGAGATAATCTTTTTGGAGAGAAGGTAGAGGACATGGTCGATCAGATCAAAAAGCACCATGATGCTATGGATTCTTTCTCCCGTTGGGCGTCTTCTGCTACCACATCCTCAACCAGGAGGTTTTTTGGAGGGAAGAGGAGTGCTCCCTATTCCTATAATAGGCATAGGTGCACTCCGGTTCAGGCTCAGTCCCAGCATGCACGTTCCCGTCAACGCCGTGCGCCTAAGGCCCCTAGGGCTCCCCAGCAAAAGCAAGGGATGGGCCTTTGGCTGCCTCCAGTGCAGCATAGCCTCACAAAATGTGTCCGTGCCGGACGGCTTGCCCGTCGGAGGGAGGTTGATATCTTTTCATCAAAGGTGGTCTCTTATAACCTCCGACAGGTGGGTTCTTCATATAGTCCGGTTAGGATACACTCTCAATCTGGTATCCAAGCCTCCAGATTGCCCACCGGGAGCTCAAACCTTCAGCTCCCAGCACAAGCAGGTGCTTGCAGAGGAATTCTCCGCCCTTCTAAAGGCCAATGCAGTCGAACCTGTTCCACCAGGGGAAGAAGGGCTTGGATTCTATTCCAGGTACTTCCTTGTGCGAAAGAAGACAGGGGGGATGCGTCCCATCCTAGACTTAAGGGCCCTGAACAAATTCCTAGCCCGAGAAAGGTTCAGGATGGTTTCCCTGGGCACCCTGCTCCCCATGATTCAGGAAAAATATTGGCTATGCTCTCTGGACTTAAAGGATGCCTATACTCACATTTCGATACTCCCAGCTCACAGGAAGTATCTTCGATTTCGGTTGGGAACTCAGCACTTTACTGTGTACTGCCCTTTGGCCTCACATCTGTGCCCAGGGTCTTCACAAAGTGCCTGGCAGTTGTCGCAGCATCGCTACGCAGACATGGAGTACATGTGTTCCAAGAGCACCTCGCAGGCAGCGGCTCTACAGTCCATGCGGATGACTATTCGACTGCTGGAGCTACTGGGGTTTGTAATCAATTATCCCAAGTCCCAACTTATCCCGGTACAGCAATTAGAGTTCATTGGAGCTCTGTTGGACACACGGACATCTCGAGCTTATCTTCCCCAGGCAAGGGCAGACAATCTCCTGGCTATAGTGTCCTTGGCTCGAGCGTCTCAACAGATCACAGCTTAGCAGATGTTGAGTCTCTTAGGACACATGGGTTCCACAGTTCATATGACTCCCATGGCAGACTACATATGAAATCAGCTCAATTGATCCTAGCTTCCCAGTGGTGGACCATTCGATCCAGTCTGACCTTGGGATGTTCATTCCAAATTCCTCAGCCACAAAAAGTGCTGATGACGGATGCATCCCTCCTAGGGTGGGGAGCCCATGTAGATGGACTTCAAACTCAAGGAGCTTGGTCCTTTCAGGAAAAAGATCTTCAGATCAACTTCCTGGAATTACGAGCGATCTGGAACGCTGTCAAGGCTTTCAGAGATCGGCTGTCCAACCAAATTATTCCAATTCAGACAATCAGGTTGCTATGTATTATACCAACAAGCAGGGGGGCACCGGATCTTGCCCTCTGTGTCAGGAGGCGGTCAAGATGTGGCTTTGGGCTCACCATTCTGGCATGCTCCTCCAGGCCACGTATCTGGCGGGTGTAAAAAACAGTCTGGCCGACAGGTTGAGCAGAATTATGCAACCTCACGAGTGGTTTCTGAACATGGATGTTGTCCACAAGATCTTTTGAGAGTGGGGCACCCCCTCGGTGGATCTTTTTGCCATTCAGATCAATCACAAAGTCCCTCAATTCTGTTCCAGACTTCAGGCCCACGACAGACTAGTGTCGGATGCCTTTCTCCTTCATTAGGGGACAGGTCTTCTGTATGCGTATCCTCCCATACCTCCAGTAGGGAAAACTTTGCTAAAACTCAAGCAAGACCGTGGAACCATGATACTGATTGCACCCTTTTGGCCTCATCAGATATGGTTCCCGCTTCTTCTGGAGTTGTCCTCCGAAGAACCGTGGAGATTGGTGTTTTCCGACCCTCATCATCCAGAACGAAGGGTCACTTCTGCATCCCAATCTCCAGTCTCTGGCTCTCACAGCCTGGATGTTGAGAGCTTAGAAGTTGCCTCCTTGTGTCTTTCAGAGGGTGTCTCCCGAGTCCTGCTTGCTTCCAGAAAAGATTCCACAAAAAAATGTTACTCCTTTCAAATGGAGGTTTGCCATCTGGTGTGACAGCAGGGCTCTAGATCTCTTTTCTTGTCCTACACGGACCCTGCTTGAATACCTTCTACACTTATCAGAGTCTGGTCTCAAAACCAACTCCGTAAGGGTTCATCTCAGTGCAATTAGTGCTTATCATCAACGTGTAGAAGGTCAGCCTATCTCTGGATAGCCTTTAGTTGTTCGCTTCATGAGAGGTTTGCTTTTGTCAAAGCCCCCAGTCAAACCTCCACCAGTGTCATTGGATCTCAACGTCGTTCTCACCCAGCTGATGAAAGGTCCTTTTGAGCCATTGAATTCCTGCCATCTGAAGTACTTGACCTGGAAGGTCATTTTCTTGGTGGCTGCTACTTCAGCTCGTAGAATCAGTGAGCTCCAAACCCTGGTAGTGCATGCACCTTATGTCAAATTTCATCATAACAGAGTAGTCCTCTGCACTCACTCTAAGTTCTTGCCGAAGGTGGTGTCGGAGTTCCATCTGAACCAATCAATTGTCTTGCCAACATTCTTTCCCCGCCCTCATACCTGCCCTGGTGAAGACAAGTTGCACACTTTGGACTGTAAGAGAGCATTGGCCTTTTACGTGGAGTGGACTAAGCCCTATAGACAGTCCGCCCAGCTGTTTGTTTCTTTTAATCCCAACAGGAGGGGAGTTTCCATTGGAAAACGCACCATCTCTAATTGGCTAGCAGATTGCATTTCCTTCACTTATGCCCAAGCTGGGCTGACTCTGGAGGGCCATGTCACGGCTCATAATGCTAGAGCCATGTCTGCGTCAGTGGCTCACTTGAAGTCAGCTTCTATTGAAGAGATTTGCAAGGCTGCAACGTGGTCATCAGTCCACACATTCACATTTCACTACTGCCTTCAGCAAGATACCCGACGCAACAGTCGGTGCTACAGAATCTGTTCGGGGTTTAGTCCACCTCCACCTTCCTAGGCCCATTTTTGTTCTGTTCCAGGCTGCACTCTCACTTAATTGTGTTTTTTTTTTTTAGGTCAATCTATCTTATGTCCTTGCCGTTGCGAGGCCCAATTGACCAATGTTCTTTGTTTTGAGTGAGCCTGGGGGCTAGGGATACCCCATCTGTGAGAATATTCAGCCTGCTTGTCCTCGGAGAAAATGAAGATACATACCTGTAGCAGATATTCTCCGAGGACAGCAGGCTGAATATTCTCACAATCCCTCCCTCCTCCCCTTGGAGTTGTTCCAGTTTTCTATTTTGCTTTTTATATAACTGAAGGGAACACGCTCGCTTCATGGGTGGAAAGCCGTTCGTGCATACACAGTGTGCTCGGGCCATGCGACAGAGCGTTCCTGAGACTTCTAGATTTTTCCAAGTTCCGGTCTCCTAGGTCGTCGTCCATGACGGCCCATCTGTGAGAATATTCAGCCTGCTGTCCTCGGAGAATACCTGCTACAGATATGTATCTTCATTTTAGGGCATCTGGCAAAAGGGCTGAATTGATTGGATGCATCGTAATTGAACGAAGGTACGTCATACAACAGCTACATGCAAGGCCTGATGAGAGGCAACTGTACTTGGGGGTGGGTGATAGAGTATGCAGAGGTCAAGCAGGTGTATATCATAAAGGCCATGAAAAGGTGCAAACCATACATATGTCTAGTTTTTATTTTAATATAAGCTATTTTGCTTTTCTTGAGCTGGGAGCAGATCTGGAATTGCAAGACAACATTTTTTCTAATAACTACTTTCTAAAGCTGTAGAAATTTGTAGTTTGACATTTTGGCCTGTGCTAACTTGTGATAAGTTGCTGGTCAGCAACTAAGAGCCAGAGGCTCCTGTGATTAAGGATGTGCAGTATCCAGATAAACAATCAGAAGGAGAAGTAAGTGGGTGTGGGTAAAATTTTAGGCTAAGCAAGAGGGTGGAGGGGGCTAGTATGATGACTGTGCATACCAAGGACATAGATCAACTCATATCAAATGAAAACTTATGCTTATATGCATGACAGGCCCTAACTGCCAATATAATAAGAGAATAAATTGAGAATTTGATGGAATATAATTCATAGCAGGAAACAGAATATTCTGGAAAGATGCATATTCATTAGGTAGGAAGGGTAATTATAATCAAGATAATGAAGAAAAAGTATTTAAGAGGAAATAGAACTGAGGATGGAGAGCCTCAGTATGTCCACTAGGAGGTGGCCATATTGACAGCTTCCAGGGAAAAGTTTGTTTTTATTTGCTACATATTATACTATAGTTTACTATTTCAATAATTACTGATTGGCTTCTTTGACAATTTGAATAAACATTTATTATGTCTAATACTATTTAGTAGCCAAAGTTTTTCTTACCTGGAATTCTGCCTGGGTGAATATTTACTTCTCCAGAAGGTTACTTCTACTTCTGTCTCAAGAGGCAAGACAGAAAGTGAATACAGGGAAAGAAAGTTAATACGAAAGGATAGATTCGAAGAGGAGGTCCTGAGAGGCATTTAAGTTACTTAAGTAAAAATGAGATGAATAAATAACAGCAATCCTGCTGCCCCGTTTGGTTGGATGGTTGCTCATATAGTTAAGGAAACTGAGGAGAGTAGCCCAATTTAAGACAGTCCATGTCCATCAGCCAGGTTTCCTCTAAGCAAAAGAGAGAGAGAGAGAGAGGTTATGGGTGAGGATAATGTCATGCACCAGGTGTGGTTTACCTCTCAGTGAGTGGGGGTTCAGGAAACCAATGTTCTATATCTCCAAAGATGGTTGGGTCTGGTTCAACTGCAACAGCAGTGGACAAAGAAGGGAGAGATCTGTAGAACGAGGAGAATGAGCATTGTCAGCATAAGGTAGTAATCTACGTCCCCAAACCACAGGAAGTGGAAACTGACCAAGAAGATCAGTGTCCAAGGGGATGACATAGTGAAAAGTTAAGCCAGTCCAGGGCAAAGTAGGGGAGGAACTGTGCATTCAGGGTGCGCGTGAAGGAGTATGCACAAGGACTCTGGCAAGCGCACAGTGTGCACCACTAAGGCTGAACGCTTATGAAGGTAACTGCTGATGATGCTTCCATTGGGCGGGCAGGCAGGCAGTCTGAAAGCAGCAGCCCTAGTGAGAGGGGGACATAGAGACACAGCAAGGATTGCCTGGAACACAAGAAGGCAAGCACAGCAAATCATATGTGAGCGCAAAAGCAGCAGCAGAATAATTACACAGTAAAAAGGTGTGCTGCTAAAACCGAACCTTTATGAAGCTAACCACTGACATCACTTCCATGGGGCATGTAGGTAGTCCTAGTGTGAGGGGGATGTGGAGACATAGTGAGGATTACCGCTGACGTCGCTTCTGTGGCGGCAGCCCTAGTGAGAGGGGGACATAGAGACACAATGAGAATTGCCTGGAACACAAAAAGACAAGCACAGCAACTCGTACGTAAGAGTAAAAGCCAATAAAGAAGATGGCAAAAGCTGATGTTAAATAAGAAGGGATTATCTGACAAGTGGTGAATTTCTGCGGCTGGCAGTTTGGCTATATTTTTCCCTGGTAGATTGGGCGAAAGCTATAGTGTTTTACAGATGTGGTTAGATCTGTCTTGCTGTCTATATCCATGTTGGATTTATGTCCCACATCAGAGCAGATATGCAAAATATATGCACTGTGGTGTTTTTCAGATGTGACTTTTTTTTTAATCCTGTTTGCAGTGCTGTCTGGAGAATATTGTCACATTTTGGTGTTTCATCAAGAGAACCCATTTATATTGACCCTGAGGCATGTGTAGTTACGCCAACACATGGCCTGTATCAGGCCTATTAATTAAAAGACTCAGGTTTGACCAGTTGCTGCTGGCACTTGGGATGTCTTTAGTAGTGTTAATTGGGCAGACTGGATAAGCCAACTGATCTTCATCTGCCATCGTATATTAAGTGCACAAAAAGTGCTACAGGGATATATTTTGTATAGCTTAGCACTGCAGGTGTATTCGGCACTTTACGTAAGATTCTGTACTTCTTGGAGTTAATAAAGACCAACAAGACCCACAAAAAAAAAAAAACCAAATAGGAGTGTCAGAGAAGATCCATAGGAAGGTCTACTGATGTGATGAATTAAGGAAGAGGCAACTGCTCAATGAGGAAAGCAGTATGAAATGGGAACAAAAGTATTTGTATTCATATTAATGGCAGCTTACAAATATTATAAATATTTAAATGAATTGTTAACATCATGTTGGCAGGTTGCTGACTGCATATAGAAAAAAATGTAAGTTAAAATGACAAACACTACGTGCATAAGCTACTAAGGGTAGCAAACATAATGCGGATTTAGCATGTGCTAATAATTAGTGTGGCCATTATATTCCTATGGGCATCTTATTTAGGACATGCTAAATCTGTTAGTGCACCTTTAGTAAAATGACCCCATAAATACTAAACTACTAAGACTTGCTTTCTAGCAACTACTGCCTTAGACAGCCTGCAAAGAGCATCAAAAAAAATTTTTTTGTCATAAATATAGGCCTCAAAGCTCAGAGAACACAGTATGACACACTAAAAATGGGAAAGCACAAAGGGCCTTTAAAAACAAAAGGGACACAAAACTTATATTGAAAAACCTTTTAATGATCAAATTTGATAGGAGGAAGACCCGACACGGGCTGTGTTTCGGTGCTACCGCACCTGCGTCAGGGGTCACACCAATGACAGGGAGGCTTATACAGACAAATTCAGAACATTTGTTGAATTTCAAAGTTGTCTATAAATGTATTCCTCCATATATCATAAAATATTGAGCGCACACACCTTAAGAGTGAATGTCAAAATGTCGAGTCCTGGATGTCCAATAAAGTGCAAGTTTTGGGGTTTTTTTTTCCAATTATTTGTATTAAAGTTTTAAATTCAAATAACCATCACATCATACAATTATGGCAACAACTGAATGTTAACAAATGTCCTCAAGTCCCCCCACCCCCTTCCCTACTAGTGAGTCTTGTAATCCAACTGATGACTATCATTCATGGGTCCTTAAGTATATCAGCCCGCCAGACTGTCACACTGGTGGAACTATCAGCCTGGGGGTGTCCAGATCAATCCCAGCTTGGGATCCCCATGCGACATATTTGTCCCATTGTCGATAAAATTGTGTAATGTGTCCAGCTTGGATAGCAGTCATTTTTGACATTTGATATAAATAGTCCAATTAGTCCATTTTATAAATGACCTTTACCACTGGTGCCGGAAGGGGGCTCCTCCAAGCCATTTTCCCCGCCACACCGAGGCCAGGCGGTGCACTGTCGGCTGGACTCCAACAGGACAAAAATGCAAAAGGCAAGTCTGCTTTAATGGGGCAATGCACTCCTGTGACTTCAGTGAGTATATCTTGTAATTCTGACCAATAAACCTGTATCTTGGGACATGCCCACCATATATGGAACATACCCATCTCTGTACACCCCCTCCAACATTGACCAACTCCCTGACCATACATTTTTGCTAACCTAATAGATGCAAAATATGAGCAATATAGCACTTTATAACTCTTCAATCAGGGAGTTGGAGACAGAAACCTTTAACATATCCCATATCTATTCCTCTCCATCTTCCTACGCCTACCTCCTAACGCTCATTTCCTTCAGCACCCAATTTCTCCTATGTTCAATTTACTTATCCGTTAACCCCATAATATTACGTTTACTACAAATTGTATATTCTTCTCATGACTTTGTAATTCTTTATATTGTACTATGTAAGCCGCAATGAGCATGCCATGTGTGGGAAAGCGCGGGGTATAAATGTAATAAATACGGTGGTAGGCCAAACTCCTGAAGGTCAGCAAACGACGCCATTGTCCCTTCTTCCCAGATTTGACCCAAAGAGCTAATGCCCTTCGGTTCCCATATTCCCATCGATAATTCTTCTACCCCCCTCCCAACCTTTAAATCCCCCCACCCCCTCCCAGCCATTAGGCACACCTGCAAGAACATAGGGGTGCCCTAGGAGGAAATGACCCCACCTCATTTATAGAGATGCAATATTAGCTTATACACCACCTGTTATAAGAAACATTGAAATGGGTTGATAACATTAACATACAAACATATTAAATACATTACTAGACATTCTATTAAGCTCAACCCTGAAAATTCCAAGACTTAGCCAATTTTCCTGAGTATAGAAATCACCCAAGCTGTCTCTATGCTATTTTACTTCTTGGCTGTATCTTCAAATCTCTTCAGACGAGAGTCAGATTGCTGGCGCTGAAGGCGGCCCTTGCCTGAGGTAACCCTTTGCCAGCATGGCTCAGCCATCTTTGATGTTGCAGTTTGCCATGTGGAGCTGTCTTCTATGGTGGTAATTCTGGAAAGATCGCCACCTCCACCAGTTCCCGGATTTGATGTAATTTGCCCTCTTTGTAGAATCGCAGCACAAAGGGATGGCCCCATCTGTAGTGGATTCCCTCTGAGTTCAAAAATTGCGTGAAGGGTTTGAGCTCAGCCCTCCTCTTTAAAGTGGTCACTGTCAAGTCTTGGTAACATTCTATATGATATGAATCCCACTTAAAGTCTGGTACCACCCGAGAGGCATGCGTTATTTTCTCTTTCAGTTTAAAATCACTGAAGCAGGTAATTAGGTCCCGCGGTCCATTTGCCCTCGGGGCTCCCAGGGATCGATGAGCTCGCACCAACTAGATCTCAGAGGGTTCTTTATTAATCTGTACTTCCATAAGGCGCATGCAATTTTCTGTATCACCATCTTGCAGTGTGCATATAGTGGTGAATCCAGGAGACAGTTGAACCGCACGTTACACCGCCGACTCCTATTTTCCAAATCTAGCTTGTCCCATAACTGCTGGGTTTCCTGCCAAGCCTCCTTAGCCTGCGTGGCTAAAATTTGTAGAGTTTCAGCCTGGTCATCTAGACGCTCCTCTGCCTCCGCTACGTGATTGCCAAACGCGCCAAACTCTCCCCTCACGTCCACCCCCAGCGTACCAATTTCTGTGCGCACTACTTTTATGTCTGACTTTATTTCCATCATCCACAAGCGGATTTCTTGCAGTGGCGTCTCTTCCTGTGCCAAGCTGTTCCCAGACTCAAACAAGGGTGGCAAGTGTTGAGATGGGCGCATCGGCTGAGGATCAGACGTTCGGGCCTCCGGGGCATCCATGCACATGGCTGGGCCAGAGTAAGCAAATGCCGTCAGATCTATCGCAGAGGCTCGGGAATTCATTCAAAAGTAGCTTAATACCGGCGCTGCTTAATTTGTTTCCAGCAGATAGCACTAATTACCCTGGATGATTGCGGTGGGTTCACTGATTGCTTTGGGCTGGTCGGAGCTCATAACTCAAGCAGCCATCTCGGTTGATGATGTCACTTCCTCAAAGTGCAAGTTTTTACATCATCTCCTGTTCCCCCTCCATTTTTTTTGTCGCCCTTGTTGTGACTGTTTTGTTTGCACAGCTAAGGGTTGCTGTTCTTCTAGCATTAGTTGCAAGCAAACAAGTTTTTGTAGTAAACAATACAATGCACAAATTACTCTAAAATACAACACCATATAAACTAAAATGAACTTAAACGCTAAATAATGTTCTAAGGGGTAGATGCATCAAGCAAACGTAAAAAAATCAGAAACGTAAAAACCTTTACCGAATCTCAAATAACGAAGCATGCTCCAAAAACACAGCCCCAAAAAGTTTGGTGCGGTATTGGAAAGAACGATGCACTAATCCCCATCGGTAATCGGCTCGTAAAGCATGCGCAAAGCATGCTTTTTCTTCCTGTGTCCGCCCTCCTCTGACGTCAGTTATCTACGTAGATAGCTGACGTCAGAGGAGGGCGGACACTGGAAGAAAAAGGAGACATCGGAGGAGACATAAGAGGTGGAGGAGGGCAGGAGGCGGAGCATTGCCGACTAAAGAAGAGAGACACAGGAAGGGAGGGGGAGCCCAGCAACTGCAAAGGTTTCATTTTTAAAAGCTTTTATTTCACAAACGGAGCAGCGGGGACTTCAGGGGGGGGGGGGGGGGCAAGCAAAGCAAGGCAAGGTCAGGCCGTCCATACAGGACGCTGCTGATGAGCGCCTTTGCCTCCTCCCGATCCTTTTTTAATTTAGTTTCCTTTTTTATTTTAGGCACAGGGAAGCAGGGAGCCACTTTTCTTTTAAAACATGCCAGCAATTTGGTTTTTCATCGTGCAGGGGGCAGTGGGGAGATGACAGCTCAGGCTTTAACGACAGGTCTGAGCTGACGTTAAATTTCTGGTGGTAAGTGAATCGTTGCTATCGTCGGTATGGTTAGTGCATTCCGAATTGTCTACATTTCAATGGTAGTTTCTCATTTGCATTCCAGTTTCGTTAGCTGCTACTGCCGTCGAAAAATAGGCTTTAGTGCATGGAAAGGATAGGAAATTCATCCTTAAGGGCTCATTTAACGATGAAAAACGTTTAGTGCATCTGGGCCTATGTAGCATAAATGCAGCAAAGTCAACTTAAAACTGTGTAAATGTTTCCATGTACATATTAAAACATTGTCTTAATATTCTTCATAAATGTTAAAAATCCTTTTTGAGATGTAATGTTCCACAGTGTTGCATTATGTAATAATTACACTGGTTAGCAGTGAATTGCCAGGGGTGGCTTAAGATAGTTGTTAGATTTTTCTGGGTGCACGATACAGAAAGGGGTTTTACGCAGAAGTTAAGCTTGCAGACAACATCCTACAGCATATTAAATGAATGGTAATCAGGCTGTTAGCTATTCAGTCCCAATGCAGAGAAATACGCAGAACATTTTAAGGTGAGCACAGTATTAGAACTTGAACTCCAGCTCTGAGGAAGTTCATTCTTAGTTCATTCTTCTGCAACAGGATCTGTGAGGATTTAATGTGAGCATAACAATATCTGCAACTTTCAAGACTGATGGTTCTGTGCAAGAAAAAACTGTATTGGCCATGTGCTGGAAGTTGTTCTGCCTATTTTATTTATTTATTTGCACATTTATATCCCACTTTTTTCCACATGGATGCAGACTCAAAGTGGCTTACAATCGTTACAAATAGAATAACATGAAACAGGAGTGATGGAACAGAGAGAAAAGGAAGAGAGACTATCTAAAGATGACAGTCATAGAAAGGCTGGTCTTTGTTGAACTTCAGATATTGAGGTGCCTCTGAGGAGCTGGAACAACTGTCTGTATGGCAGACCATGATGGAGAGCTGGTGAAATAACCATCCAGACCAGGAGAAAGTAGTAGGCCAAGAGTTGAGTCAGAAAAGGCCGGACATTGTCCACAGAATAACATTTTGCCACAAGCACAGATGTGTGTTGACACTTTTGTTTTGCTCAGAGACACACACACACACTATTAGCTGCCTTCAGTGCAGAGCCTGGTATCAGACCCACCAAGGGGGGGGGGGGGGGGTATGATTTCTCAGGGCCCGGCCTCAAATAGTGGCCCGGCTGACCCAGTGGCATGGGGGGCATTGACCCCCCTGCCCACTTTGGGCTCGCCCAACTGCAGTACCCTGAATGGCTGGTGGGGATACCCAAGCCCCGCCAGCCAAGTAGCTCCAAAGCCCGAACCTCCCCTGGTGTAAGGAAGTCATAAGTAGTGCCATACTGGGAAAGACCAAAGGTCCATCTAGCCCAGCATCCTGTCACCGACAGTGGCCAATCCAGGTCAAGGGCACCTGGCACGCTCCCCAAACGTAAAAACATTCCAGACAAGTTATACCTTACTCGCAGCCGAGGCCAGCACTCCGTGCATGCTCAGTTTGTACTTTGTAACATGAACTGAGTATATGCGAGGAGTGCCATGCTGCCGGCTTCCTTACACCAGGGGAAGTTCAGGCCACAGGGCTTGGGCATCCCCGCCACCAAAGGTATCAATTTTAATGGGGGGGGGGGGGGGAGGAGGAAATGGAGTCAGGGAGAGAGCAACAATGAATGGGTGGCCTGAGTTCCCCTCCCCCATGGGCTACTAGTTACACTCCTGCATTTCATGACTGATGGGCTGGGAGGGGGCCCCCTAAGAGTATTTGCCCTGAGCCTGCTTTTGTCTGTTGGCGGTCCTGCTTGGTGTTCATGCATCCAGTATGCTTGCCCTGATTAGTGCAGAAGTTCTGCACACTTCAAATTTGCATTTGATTAGCTTACTGTATCAGCAAGCAAAACTTTCATGTTAAGTTCACGTTAGAAGCTGTGCACTCAGCCATCAACATATGGCTCTAATGCATGGCTGCCTACATCAGACCATAAGTTAAACACAGCAATTAGGGATTTTTCTCCTTTCAAACTGCCTTTCCCTGTTCTCTACTCGCCCCACATTTGAACTGATCCCACATCTCTACCAGCACCCCTCAAATTGCCCCCAGTCCCCAAAACTATCCTGCAACTGCCTTGACCTCCCCCTCCCCCCCAAAAAAACTATGATCTTACATTTGCCCCCATTGACAAACTGTCCCTTCCATCACGTAACTTTCCAATATGCCAGAACCTGTGGGATAGTTGTGTTCATAAACCAGCAGGTGCAGATATAGAACTGAAAACTAAGCTAAGACATAGCTCTCTTGGCATCCAGTCCAGCTCCTTAGCATTTTCTATCTCTAGCAGGTGGATGGAGTGCTTGACTGAGTAATTTGCTCCTGATCCAGTTGGTAAGACTTAAGGAAACACTGAGCTTGTGGGGGGGGAGCAGCCGGCAGTGGTAAGGCCGACTAAAATTTGACTCAAAACCACTTGGAAAGCTGCAAGTTCTACTTAGTGCAAGGGAGAGATCTTGATTCACCGCTTGGGACTGCTTTGTATTGTGCTAACTGGGGTGAATAGCAACTTCCGCGGAGGCAGTAAATGTTTTCCCACTGTGTTGGGGCATTGCAGTGCATACAAGGCAGGGATCCCATGGAACATGTGGGAAACGGTTGGTGCCAGCATGTCTTTGGACTTGGCGCACCATCCGGCTATGCTGGGAACTTGGGGCTCTCCAGCAGAACCAAGCGTGGGAACAGGTGCTATTTTGTTGGGGCCAACTAGCAGTGAGGAACACCCTCATTCTGATCACTCACGGAGCATAGTTGCCATTTTACAACTTCTGGGTCTGACAGCATTCAGCTGCATTGGGATCTTTGTTTTCGCCGGAGTTTATATTGCTCGTACACCAGGCCTATTTACTGAAACAGGGAAAGCCAGAATTGCTGCAAGGTGCTTCAGTTTCTCACCCCACTGACCTTTTGGCTCCTAAAAATCTTGTTTAGCCTCATTTTCCCTCCCCTGGAGGTTTATCTCTGCTTCTGTCTCCTTATCTGATGTGGCCTCAGTCTATGCAGAGGAACCATCGTCAAAGGAGCCGTTAGAAGAGGGAGAGCTCCCTCCTGAGGTGGGGGGAAGGCTCAAAAGTACTGAGATTATTTAATAAAGAGGAGCTCAGTACTCTTATTTCTGAGGCACTGGTGGTGCTTTCCATTGAGGAGCCTTCTGCTTCAATGTCAGGAGTTCATCTTCATTGATCGTAAGTGGGCGTAGAGATCCTTCTAAGGCCTTCCTGATGCATCCAGACATTCAAGACCTGCTTAGCATAGCATAGGTCTCACCAGACGCAAAGCTGAGAGCAGGAAGAGCCATGACTCACCTCTACCTGTTGGTTCCAGAGGAGAAAGAGAAATTGCAGCTTCCCAAGGTGGACTCCCTTGTTACAGGGGTAACTAAGAAGACCACCTTATTGTTGGAAGGGGGCATTATCCTAAATGACCTAACACACAGAAAGCTCGCTGAAACAAGCATTTGAAGTGTCCTCTTTGGTACAGCTCGTTCATGGCATGAGCATACCTGAAATGGCATTAGCAATCTGCAACACAAGAAGGGCACCATAACACCCAGTCGGAAGAGGGATTGTATGAATGTCTTTGTTCTGTTGGCATGATTGAGTCTTCAGCTTGCGTCTTCTTTCCTATCAAATAATGGAATTCTTTTCTTATTTATTTTTGTTAATTGTATTGTAAACCAGTTCGATATATGCATATCTAGAAGTGGAATATTAAATTAATATATGATAAATAATACTTGGAGGATGTGGGTTACAGGCCACAGTATGTCTTTAGCTGTCATGACACGTTGGCAATTCTGGTTGCAACATTGGGCAGAGGATACAGTATCAAAGTCACATCTAGTTAAACTGCCCTTTCGAGACCAGTGGTTATTTGGGGAAGATCTCAATAACTTGGTGAAAGAACTGTGTTGCTGGAGGATAAAGCTGAGGTCTTCTGTCTTTAGGAAGTTCTCGATTTTGAGACAGCAGACTGTACCAGCCTGGTTGTCAGCAATATGGTCAGATGTCCTGAATTCAGGCACACCAATCTTCCTTTTGTGTGGACAGGAAGTTCTCCTCTCAGTCAGTTAGAGGGCCCAATGGCTCCAGAGCATCACAAACATGAGTGGCTGGTCCTCTTCCTCTAATGGGAGGACATCTTCTGGAGTTTCAGGAGATGTGGGCCAAATTCATGTCAGACCAGTAGGTTCTGGATATTCTTACAGAAGGTTACAAGTTAGAGTTCTCCCACCCGGTCACTCTTCTCTTTTTGTAGTCTCCTTGTCGAAAGGGAATCAAGACAGTTGAGGTTCAGGCCACTGTAGATTCCTTGCTGGCACTTTGGGCCACTGTTCCAGTTCTCCAGGTCGATACTCTGTCTACTTTGTTGTCCCAAAGAAGGAACGCACCTTTCTGGTCTTAGCGTTTTCGCATGAAGCCACTAAGAGCAGTCATAACTGGTTCATGAGGGAGAATTTCTCATCGCCCTCTATCTCAAGTAGGCATATTTGCATATACCCATATGGCCACCGTATCAGAGGTTTCTACATTTTGCGGTGCTAGGCATCATTTCTAGTTCAGGGCTTTGCCCTTCAGACTCACCACAGCTCCAAGAATGTTTGCCAAGGTTGTGGTCGTGATGGCGGCATCCTTCCTTCAGCACTAGGCAATCAGAGTTCACATGTGTCTCGACAACTATCTCATTCAATCTCATCCTATTTGGACAGCGTGGTAGCAATGGACAAAGTTGTCCGTCTTCTGCAGTCAGGTTGGGTGATCAATTTCGAGAGGAGCAGACTAACTCCATCTCGGATGCTGGAGTACTGGGCGTTATATTCAACACTGCATGAGAGAGGATCTTTCTCAGAAAGCGCAGGAAGTCGAAGCTGGTTCAACAGATTTGTCTTTTCAGGCAAGACAGGCCCAGGGTCTGGGACTATGTCCAGGATCTAGGGTCACTGACTGCATCAATAGAAGTGGTACCATGGGTAAGGGCTCATATGCGGCCATTACAAGAATCTCTTCTCAGCCACTGGTCTCCAATGTTACAAAAGTCCTTCATCTTCCTTGAATGCTGGTTGTCGCCCAGGAATTTGACCGCCGGAGCTCATTTTTCCAGTAATACAATGGGAGATTTGACAATGGATGCCAGCAAGTCCGGGGAGCTCATTGCAAGTTCCATCTGGCACAGGGCACTTGGATGGAACAGGAATCTCAGTGGTTGATGAATCGCTTAGAACTCAGGGCAGTGCGGTGCTCCCTTTCTGGTGGGGGGGGGGGGGGGGCAGTCTGAGTTTTCTCCAATAATGTGATGGCAGTGGCTTATATCAACAAGCAAGGTGAGACCCACAGTCGTCCAATGGCAGTAGAGGTGGCTTTCCTCATGACTTGGGCGGAGACAAATCTCTGCTTGTCAGCAGCTTACATCATTGAGTCCTTGAATGTGGAGGTGGACTTTCTTAGTAGGCATTCCTTGGACCCACAAGAATGGGAAATATCCAGCCAGGGGTTTCAGCTGATAGTGGACTGATGGGGTTCTTCGTTTCTGGACTTAATGGCGATGAAAAGGAATACCAATTTACCCAAGTTCTTCAGTCATCGGAAAGAACTGGGCTCGATGAGGATCGATGCCCTATAGCAGCCTTGGCTGAAGACGCATCTACTCTTTGTCATCCCTTCTTGGTCAAAGGTAGGCTACATGTTGAAAAGGTTTGCATTGCATCTGGGTCAAATAGTTCTCATAGCCACAGAGGCTGTGGTACGTGGACCTGATTCAACTGCTCAATGGAGGTCCTCTCTGTCTTCTGCAGGTATATGGCCTACTAAAACAAGGTCTGGTGCTCATGGAGGACCCTTGCCTCTTTGGTCTTAAGGCTTGGCCATTAAAAGAGCTCAGTTGAGATGAAAAGCTTATTCTGATGCAGTCATTGCTACCTTGTTTCAAGCTTGGAAACGCTCTACATCCATGGTGTAGGCAAGGTTGTGGAGGATATTCGAGGGCTGGTGTTCTGAGTGCAGACTATCTCCCTTCTCCGCTCAGATTGCACACATCCTAGCATTTCTCCAAGCAGGTCTTCAGAAATGATTTGCATTGGATTCTCTAAAAGTTCAGATTGCAGCTTTGGCCTGTTTCAGGAGCCACCACTACAGAAGATGTCTCTTACAGCTCACCTGGATATCCTTTGCTTCTTCTGGGGAGCAGGCCGCTTGAAGCCTTCCTTTTGTATGCCGTGTCCAGAGTGGAACCTTAATTTAGTCCTTTGAATTCTTCAGAAGACTCCTTTTGAGCCACTGGAAGGCCTCCTTGAAAGATCTTACACTAGAGACAGTGTTCTTGGTGGCTGAGTTGGCACATATGGTTTCGGAACTTCAGGCTCTCTCTTGTTGGGATCCCTTTCTTTCCTTTTTGGAGGTGGGGGACTTCTTGCGCACGGTTCCTTCCTTTCTTCTGAAAGTGGTATCAGCATTTCATCTCAACCAATCTATGGCGCTTCCATCCTTTTGTAGAGAGGATGAAGAGGCTCAGGATTCTTCTTTGAAGCTTCTCAATGTGCATAAAGTCCTAATTAGATATCTGGAAGTCATGAATGAGTTTCGCAAATGGGACAGATTGTTTGTGCTTTTTATTTTTTTATTTGTTGCATTTGTACCCCCCATTTTTCCACCTATTTGCAGGCTCAATGTGGCTTACATAGTACCGTCAAAGTCGTTTGCCCAGTCGGTTGATAATGAATACAGGTTGTATAGTGATCGAATGAGGTATATGTGGAGGATAGGAAGGGATGAAGTTTGCATGATGTCCAGTACGATCATTAGTCATGTTATGTTCCTGGGTGAAGAGGTTTACGTGGGGTCGTTGGGGTAGGCCTTTTTGAAGAGGTTAGTTTTTAGTGATTTCCTGAAGTTCAGGTGGTAATATCCTGCAAAATGTTCTAAAACCCTATTATGACAAACTAGAATCATATTAATGTTTTTATGTCATCTCAGTAAGACCAATACACAATCCCTCCACTGCAAAGCACTATGCACAAATTAGTGCAAAAACACACTCAGACATTTTCTGTACCATAACAGCACCAACTGTCAGAACTCAATGAGTAACAACCTTATCCATGAAAAGGCATCACTTACTCCTGGGGGAATTGTGCAGAATTTTCAAACACTGTGTGCAGAATTCTGCACACTTTATTTGTAATTTTCTTGTGCAGAATTCCCCTATTGTAAGAGCTGGCTTCTTCTCCCCCTCCTCCCCCCAGCATGAAATACCACCACCCTCACCACCAGAGCAGTTTCCCTCCTCAGGTTCCACCTTTGGTATATAGAGGCTTGACCTCATGGCCCCCAAGCCCACAACTGCTATATGGCTGAAGACCATCGCATCAGCTTATTTGCTTATGGGGAAGCTGGCTCCTTAGACCTTGTGGGCTCATTCTATGAGGTGAACAGTGCCATCCTGGGCAGAGACTAGTTTACTGTTTCTGGTGGATATTTTCAAGGTGGTGATGTGGTCAACGCTGCGTACCTTTGCCAAGCACTACAGGGGTGGATGTTGCGGTGAGATTGGAAGCCAGCTTTGGGGCTTCAGTCCTCAGAGCGGCGGCAGTGCCAGGATCCCACTCACTCTAGGGATCGCTTTTGAACATCCCACAGGTTCTGGAACAGTGGGAAGCTACGTAATAGAAGGAGAAGTTAGGTGTTACTGATAATTTTCTATTAGTCCTTCCAACTTTTCCAGAAGCCCACCCAAGGCTTCTGAGATGTTTAGTTGAGGCAAAGGGTCAAATAACAACCATCACCTTGCATGGTGCTTCCTGCACTTCTCTTGTTCTACAAGTTGTCTAGAGATGAGACAGGTCTACATGTTTGCTCATCTGGTTAGTGGTAGGTTAACGAGTTGTTTATGGTTGTTGTGTTTTCATTTTGAGTTTCCTCCTTACTGCTTGTCTACGAAAATACTAAGAAGCTGGACTGATTGCCAAGAGAGATAGATCTCATCTCAGTTACCAGTTCTCTATCTCCACCTGCTGCTTGATGGACACAACTATCTTATCAGGTAAGACCTAATTTCTCCATATGATGGCCTCTGTGCATCTTTACAGATAATATTTGGCTGTATCATATGTTTAAAATTCGGTATTCCATGAATCCCAAAGCCTGTATAACTTGTGGAGAAAGGATTTGGTGGCAGCAAGGACTAGGCACAAGGGATAGTCTCTCCACCTGCCTTTATTCTTTCCTACACAAAGCCTCAGCTAAGCCCTCATTCGAAAAGGCTTAAAATAAATAGAGAGAAGCCTGGGATGGGATGCAAGACTAAATATCACCTTACTAGGGTGATCGTCTCCCTAAGTAGCATCTCTTTCGCTTACCTATCAGCTTAATGTAGATATGTTCAGTTTTCTTATAGTGGTTGTTTTACACAGGTTTATTTAATGATTCATATTTTTGTATTGCCACTCCTTTCCACTCAAGTTGATTTACAAATATCACTTATTAGAATAAAATTGTTCTTAGCTTTTTTTATTAATATTTAATATGCATATGATATTGATTTTATATATAACTATATTATATATATAAATCCATCCCATTAATACTGTAACAGTCAAAATACCATAACAGCTATTGAACAAGAAGGGTGTACTCCACCCAGCACACAGTTTCCGAAGGTATCCTTTATGTTAAATGGTAATTGCCTATACGTTTGTGCATGCGTGTCCAAGCCTAACTTAGGGGCCCTTTTACTAAGCCACGGTAGGCTCTATGTGCGTGCAGCGCACCCAAATAAGACTACCGCCAGGCCAGCGTGCTCTCCTGGCGGTAATTTCAGATTTGGTGCACGCCCATAATGCATAGGTGAATTATTTATTTCCTCCTATGCAGTAATCGGCAGTTGGCACGCGTCAACCAGTCACCGAGCGTGGAGTGCATAAGCCTTCACCGCTAGATCAATGGGTGGCATTAAGGGCTCAGGCCAGTTTTGGGAGCACTGGTTTTATTTTTGCTGTAGGCCCTTTTCCCATCCCATTTTTAAAAAAAAGTCCTTTTTTGTAGATGCGGTAAAAACTGTCCTGGTGAACGCCTAATACACACACCTGCACTACCGCAGGACACTTTTTACCGTGACTTAGTAAAAAGGGCCCCTAAGATAAATACAGTGAACGTGTGCAAGAACTCACACTTTCAACATATATATACACAGGTTAAAAATGGTGAGGTATACAAGTTCTACGGAACACATATCATTACAAACAAGTACAAAATTAGTTGTTATGCATAGATTTACATTCCTCGTTAAAAACTTTTAAAATCAAATTTCAATTCCATCTGAATTAAAAACCAGTGAGTTCAGTTTGTCATGCAATAAGTTGCACGCATGTTGCAACTTAACTTCATTCCACTGTGTACAATTTCAGCTAGGCACGCTTGCTTATAGTCCCAAAATTGTACACAAAGGAAATCTGTAATAACAGAAGTCTCGAATTAGATATAATGAGGTAGGAAAAATACATGGCCCCTAACATCTTATTTACTTCCTCAATCAAATATACTAAAGGAAGGCAAGAAAACTACTGTTTAATCAACTCTATATTATTAAATTTAAAAACCCTCTCCCTATAGATCCACAACACCCATGGGGGTGTTAGGTATCTACTGTTAATGTTCTGAGGCAAAGACTCCAAGCTAGCTCCAAAGCTACACTTCTAGTATTCAATATTACACAACATTTGTGCTGTGTAATCAAGCTACAATATTTTATTACACAATAAATGTCCAAAATAGCAAGAATTAAGTTGGTCATAGTCTTCTTTCTATCTGTCCATCTGATATTTCTATGGAACCGGACATCTAAATTCTACTATAAACGAAAATTCAGATATTTGCTAAAGGGTAATTGAAATTCATGTGGTGTTAACTCTTCTGTGGGCGTGTATGGATGCATCTGGTATATGGACAGGAGGAAGGAACAGTGCTTTGCTTTGGTGTAGTCTTGCAATATGTAACTGGTTTATAGTATTTGCAACATCTTCCAGATCACATAATCTCCTGTGGAGACCTCAGATGGCCACAGTCCTCAGCAGACTCCGTGGTGAGCTAAGCTCGATCGGTCCTGAGCACTCTGAGTTCTCAGAGGTTTGGCCACAGCAGGACCAGTGTGGACGGCTGGGGTGACCTTTGTGCCCATGACCACAGCCTTGATACCCTCCTAGAGGCAGAAAAAGAAAAAAAAAAAGCACATGAAGAGGCCCAACCCTCTGCTCCTAAAGGGACAAGAACTTCTTCCATCTTTTTATACATCATATTTCCAAGTTTATCTCATTTGTTGTTTTTATTCTTATATTTGCTTATTTTCATATTGTTGTTAACAAAATTGTGAGTTTTATGTTAAACTGGACCTGCTGTACACTGCCTCGAGTGAATCTGTTCATAAAGGCGGTTAATAAATCCCAAATAAATAAATATAAAGTGCTAAAAGGGCTTCAATTATGTCACTCAATTTACATATTTTAATCATCTGGTTGTTATATACACAGTCATCTTTTATTATACAAGAAGTACACACCCAGCCTTTAATAGTCACTAAGCTAGTCAGTTGTAGAAAAATAAGTCCCCACTCCCATGCTCTGTTTCTTTCCTCTGACAGGGCTCAGGTTCCACCCATCCATAAGATACATTTCAAAATACCAGATGACTGCCTCCCTCAGCCCTTGGGAGCATGGGGTCTAACTTGCCAGGACCTTAAGCAACATCCAGGGCATATCACCCTTTAACGTACCAGGGAAGACAGTACTGAATGTATTGTGCCACTTTGACAAAATCAGGAGTCATCAAACATTTAAAAAAAAGTTATAGAATTAGAGCTGACTCCATTTTTGCCTTTCATTTAAAAGGGGCAAGTATTCCTAGAGCATAGCTACTTGAGCCCAGCTTAGTGAGGTAAACTTGGAAATATGATGGCAGTACAATAAAAACAATACCATAATAGACAGCATGGAAGAACATTCAAATAACATAAATACAATATAATATAATGTCAGCATAATACCAATGAAACACCTAATAAGCAATGTAATAGAACATTCAAATAGCACTGACATGATACTAATGCTTTTCTATGTAGTTGAGGGGCCAAGCAGTACAGAATTAACTGGGATAGGAAGATGGGTTTCTAAAAAGGCAAAATCTTTATACAGTTAAAAAAAGATATGAAGAACTGGTTTAAGTCACAGGGTGTGTAGCAAGCTAGTCCAGGTGCAGAGTGCATGTATAGTCAGTCAGTCATCACATGTATTAAAAGTTTGTGAAAAGAGCCAGGCTTTCACCTGGTCTCGAGGTAGATGTAGCCCCTCTGGGAGTAAGTTCTAGAGTGTGGGAGCTACTCCTGAGAAGGCTCGCTGGCAGGTATCACATTGTACAATTTCTTTTGATGAGAATACAGATAGTAATGTTCCTTGAGAGGACCTTAGAGGTCTCAAATGTGTGCAGAGGGCTAACTTATTCTTTAAGTATGATAGCTGGATCCTCTCTGCCTCAGAAGACAATCTTTCAACCTTTCAAGCTGACTATTTTACAGAACTGCATTAAAATATAACTCTAAGACAGTGGTTCTCAACCAGTGTGTCGGAACACACTCGTGTGTCATCAAGAACTAAGAGGTGTGTCACCAAAAATGTGAGAGAGCAAGCCTTTGCTTTCCTTAACTATCATGGGTGCCTGTGTGCTGGGGAGAGCAGAGCAGGGAATCAGATACTTGAAATGAACATAACTAGTCCTTTCTGCTTCACCATTACCTATAATGCTCACTGCTGCCATGAGCCCCCACCAGAAATGTTGCAAATCTGCTCTTTGCACCCAGCATTCACCACCTTTCTTAGCATCATTTTCAGCAATAATGAATGATATACAAGGGATTTTTTTTTTGTTCAGCCATGTACGGTAGTGTTCAATGTATCACGGAGGTGAGCATCATCTGTCAGATGTGTGTCAAAGTGGAAGAAAAGTTGAGAAAACTGCTGTAAGAGAATGCTTTGTATCATGCTAGCACATATCCAGAGAAATTCACAACACCTTCCAGTGCTAACTTCTGGCTCCCTCCAGTCCCTTGCACCAGGGCAAGCTCTGTCCTCTCTTCTAGCTCTTTCCTCTTGTTCCTGTGATCCTGCAGCACTGCATTTTGCAAATTGCATGTGCTTGATCACACATGGTGTCCCCTCATGGCCAGAGTCACAATTGGCAGATGCTTCAACATATAGGTCCCAGAGAGATCCCTTAGTGTATTTTTCACAAATTCTCGTTTTGTGAATTTTCCTTTTGGAAACATGTACCTTCCATATATGACATCAGAAAGCCCCAGGTGAAGAATGGTAGCACTTTAACTAAAGTTGCAAATACCAATTATGTACTGGGAAAAGCATGTGCTTTCTATGTTTTGCCCATGTACCCTGTGCTGTCTTTTCTTAATGGTCATTGAGCACCACTGTATAAAGCAACATAACAAGAAGAAAAATGCAAACACTGCTGTGATGATTAATATTTCTTCACCCTCAGTAATTACAGGACTACCTGAACTTTGTCTCTGGAAAGAGAGGGGATGGATTGCTGGAGAGAGACACACACAGGGAGGCGAGCACATACCTGGCATGGTCCCCCCACAGGCGCAGCGTGCATCTTTTTGCCCACCACTGGAACAGAAGGTACAGCAGTGAAACACGCCCTGATGCTTGCGGAATTTATTCTTCACAGTCAATGTGAATGGAGAACCCTGAAGGAGTAAATAAAAGCACCTTCTTTGAAACAATACACATTTATTAAATTTAACTGTGACGCTATGGACTACTGAATAAAAAGTCAATTGTGACAGATTTCACTTAATGGCTACTGCATGGGTCCATGAAAATTCTGAAAGGCTTTACCATGGGAAAGTGAGAGCTAACGCTCTGCTTCCTGACCTCCTTCCTTTGAGAAAACAAATTAATTTGGACTCTGACAGCAGCAGTATTAAATCCTTTTTATTTTCAATAAAATGGCTATCACATGGAAAAACAAGATTTTGTCAGAAGAATTTTGGACTTGGAGAAATGGAGGTCTGAAAGACATTGGGTGGGAGATGTCAGTGGATCTGGAAAGACAGACACTGCAAACTAACTCCACCCATCCTCAACAATCACAGCTAGAAAGCAACAGCAACCACATCTTCAGAAGAAAGGGAAAACTGCAGTTCTTTACAGAATGATTACTATTACTGCTTATACAAACACCTAGATAATATGACTATGAGAGAGCTAGTGCCACTGTATAATCTAATCTGCCATTCACGTACTCCCAGGAAATAAAGGATGATGTTAGGACAGTGGACTAGCCACAGGTGGGCCCATCCACTTCTTGCCTAGGCCCACCCAAGATCTGCTGTCTGGCTACGCCTCTGTAACATAGTAACATAGTAGATGACGGCAGAAAAAGACCTGCCCGGTCCATCCAGTCTGCCCAACAAGATAACTCATATTTGCTGCTTTTTGTGTATACCCTACTTTGATTTGTACCTGTGCTCTTCAGGGCACAGACCGTATAAGTCTGCCCAGCACTATCCCCGCCTCCCAACCACCTGCCCCTCCTCCCAACCACCGGCTCTGGCACAGACCGTATAAGTCTGCCCAGCACTATCCTCACCTCCCAACCATCAGCCCTGCCTCCCAACCACCGGCTCTGGTACAGACCGTACAAGTCTGTCCAGCACTATCCCCGCCTCCCAAACACCAGTCCCACTGCCCACCACCGGCTCTGGCACAGACCGTACAAGTCTGTCCAGCACTATCCCTGCCTCCCAACCACCAGCCCCGCCTCCCGATCCTGACTAAGCTCCTGAGGATCCATTCCTTCGGCACAGGATTCCTTTATGCTTATCCCATGCATGTTTGAATTCCGTATTATGAATTCTGTATTATGAGAGAACATTCTGACTCGGTGATTGATGAAACTCTTATTAAAATGCATAAAGAAACCACAGTTTTGGGGTTTTGCTGTATGCTTTCCATTGCTTTACAGGTCAGTTTTAAGTGTATGCTGCTTTCAAGGGCACTGGCTTTCAATGGGATATACCATGCAGAAAGCTGAAAAGACAGTGAACAGCACTGTGTAAGATCTTAACGCTAGATAACCAGTGCTGGAAACATATCGCTCAGTTGAAACCATGTGAGTAACGTGTGTTTATCAGTTTCTATTGACAGTGCAGTATTCAGGTAGTATCTGAAATCTACTCTCTAGAAAAGTTGTCTATGGCATGGAAACTGTATTTACTCCTTCTGTATAATCAAGGTGCCTGTCTCCCCCCCCCCCCCCCCCCCCCCCCCGGTTAGGTGAGCGCAGGTGCCCATAACAATACCCTATCAAGTGAGTGGTGGGCACCCAGAATAACCACCACCTTCCATCTGGTCAGCAGCAGGATCCTATCTCGGATCCTAAGGAGCTTAGCCGAGATTGGGTGGCACAGCCGGTTGCGGGAGGCGGGGATAGTGCTGGGCAGACTTATACAGTCAGTGCCAGAGCCGGTGGTGGGAGGCGGGGCTAGTGCTGGGCAGACTTACACGGACTGTGCCCTGAAAAGGACAGGTACAAATCAAGGTAAGGTATACACAAAAAGTAGCACATATGAGTTTATCTTGTTGGGCAGACTGGATGGACCATGCAGGTCTTTTTCTGCCGTCATCTACTATGTTACTATGTTATGTATGTTACTATGTATGAAGGAATTACTTTTTTCAGTATCTTCTTGTTTCCTACCATTTGGTCTGTATAGGATCTTTTGACCTGGAGACACCTCTTTGCAAGTAGGTGTGAACTGTTTTGACAACTCAAGCTTCAGGAGTCTGCCTGTCTGTACTGTTGTTGTTATTACATAGAAACATAGAAAAATGTAGGCAGATAAAGACCATATGAACTATCCAGTCTGCCCATCCATGCCATCTACTCTCCCCACCTCTACCTTAGAGATTCTATGAACTTGTTCCAAGCTGTCTTGAATTCAGATCCTGCTTTCATTTCCACTGCATAAGTACATAAGTATTGCTATACTGGGACAGACCAAAAATCCATCAAGCCTAGCATCCTGTTTCTAACAGTGGCCAATCCAGGTCACAAGTACCTGGCAAGATCTCAAAGCAGTACAATACTTGTTTGATTCGCAATGATGCGACTCTCTATGTAACACTAAATGTTAGCTCCTAATTTACTACCTACCAATAACGACATATTGTAAGCCACATTGAGCCTGCAAAAAGGTGGGAAAATGCAATAAATACATTTTATGCTGCTTATTCTATAAATAAGCAGTGGATTTTCCCCCGAATCCATTTTAATAATGGTCTACAGACTTTTTCTTTAGGAAGCCATCCAAACCTTTTTTTAAAACCTGCTAAGCTAACTGCTTTTACTACATTCTCTGGCACCGTCAGGCTCACCGGTCTATACTTCCCCGGATCACCTCTGGAACTTTTTTTTTTAAAGTCGGCCACTCCTTCCATGAAGAAGTATTTCCTCAGGTTACTTCTGAGTCTATCCCCTTTCACCTTCATCCTATGCCCCCTCGTTCCAGAGCTTCCTTTCAATTGACTCGCCTCCTTTATGTCACATAGGTATTTAAATGTCTTTGTCATATATCTCCCACCTTTCTTACAAAGTATTGAGAACTTCTGTCCTCATACACTTTATGATGAAGACCACTGACCATTTTAGTAGCCGTAGAAATAAAAGGTCCAAAAATTTCCACAAAAGTTCAACACAAGAGAGAAGCAAGTGGAAACACAGTTTCAAGAGATCAAGCCAGGATCAGGGGTGAGATGCTCCAAAAAACTTTATTGAGGACCCAACACGGTCCGTGTTTCGGTTTTTAAAAAAACCTTCATCAGGGGTCAATCAGTAGTAGCACAGGGGATATACTGACAGACAAAGGAGCTTGTAAAAATGTAGTCTCTTGAATGAAATAAAAGAGTGTTGCCTCGTACCAACAGGTATAATTTAAAATGGACTGACTCCATCTTGTTTATATCTTTTTGAAGGTGTGGTCTTCAGAATTATATACAATATTCTAAATGATGCCCCTGTATAAGACTGGTGAGACCTCATCACTTTCTTTTCCCTACTGACCATTCCTCTCTCTAAGCACCCAAGCATCCTTCTAGTTTTCACCGTCGCTTTTTCTATTTGGCCACCTTAAGATCATCACATACAATCATCCCAAGTCCTGCTCCTCTTTCATGCATAAAAGTTCTTCATCCCCTAAACTGTACCGTTCCCTTGGGTTTTTGAAGCCCAAATGCATGACCCTGCATTTTTTAGCATTAAATCTGAGCTGTCAAATTGCAGACCATTCCTCTAGCTTCGCTAAGTCCTTCCTCATGTTATCCACACCATCAGGGGTGTCTTCCCTATTGCAAATTTTGGTATCATCTGCAAAAAGGCAAACCTTACCAGACAGCTCTTCAGCAATATCACTTACAAAAATGTTAATTCACCACACTATTCTTCTAGCATGTATATTACAAACCAAAAGCTTTGGACACATCCAGCCTACACTGATATGACCAACAGGGCTGTAATGAACTGTGCGGGCGGTCAATTTAGATTAGCTGGATTATGGGTATTGAACAGCACTGTGCAATGCTGACAGGAGGCAGCTCTGAAAATAGAAGCAGTCATTGGTAAAACTTTTGTTAATACCATATTTAGGACTATGGTTACTAAAATTTAGTATACGTGCTATCTGCTGCGACCCATAGGAATAAAATGGGCCATGGAAGTAGATAGCACATATTAATATCTTTTAGTGTGTGTTCAGCTTTATCCTTAATGCCTTAAACTTCTATAACCATGCTACTTTTCCTCATATTCCCAGGAAAACTATGCCCCATGGCTCACCTGGACATGTTGCCCTTTAATACGTGCCCACACAGTATATGCGCCGGGCTCCGGGGGGGTGAAGGAAACCTGGTAAGTTCCATCATTATTGTCCTGAACTCTCGGCTCGATAACACTACAGTGGGAAAAAAAAGTTTTAAAATTCATGTTCAGTAACAAACAATAACATTAAAAAAACAAATTAAACCATTTATTTGTTGCCTCTTTACTTCAAGACAAAATAGCTAAATGGAATAGACACAGGATGGTGCCAATACGGTTCTACAGCAAAGCATCTCCCTTTTCCCTTTAAAAGAGAAGGCAAACCGAAGCTCAAGACAACTATTAAAGAAATCAATCTCCTTAGAGAAAATTTGTTTTTGTAGAAGGCTCTGGTATTACCTGGTTCTTCCATGTGTTACTCTGCTCCTACTGGGAAGGCAGTGTAGTAGTTTTCACTTACCACTCAGTTAGCGCCAGGGGCGTAGTCAGACCTCGAGGTGGGAGGGGGCCAGAGCCCAAAGTGAGGGGGCACATTCTGGTCCACCTCCCTGCCATCTCCCCCACCGCCGCCCTGCCGCCCCCCACCCACCCACCGCCACTGCTGCTGCACATAACTTGGCTGGTGCCACTGCATTTCCTGTCCTGTTCTCTCTTCCCCTTCACATCATGTCCGACATGCTCGTTTTAATGAAATTGAGCATGCGCGCCCACTCAGTTTCACTAAAACGAGCATGCTGGATGTGAGGAGAAGAGAGCAGGGCAGAAAATGCGGTGGCACAAGAGACCAGTGCTGGAAAAAACGCTTCAGCTGGCAGGGGTTGGGGATCCCCACCAGCCAAACCAGGGGTACAGATCCAGTTTTGGGGAGGCCCAGGCCCCTCTGCCCCCCCTGTAGCTACGCCACTGGTTAGCACAATACCTGTGCACTAACAGTAGGAGACAGTGCCAGCATGTTACCATACAGTTACCATAGAAAAATGCTCTACACAGATTAGACAGATGCATTTACTACTTCCTGAATAGGTGGTAAGTGCATCTGTGCTATTTGTACCAGTGACCGCATGCAGTGAAATACAGGCGATATGCCTATTTCATGCCCTATTACAGATGATGAAGTTAGCAGGTCACAAAAATTAAACAAACAAACAAACAAAAAACAATCTAATAATTAAGACATATCTAAAATCACTCAAAATATTTGTTAAACAAATAGGTCTTTGATGATTTGCGGAATAACAATTAGTCATTATCAGTATAAATACCAGAATACTGTTCCATAAACTACTAGATTGGTAACTGAATGAACTATCATGAAATCTTTTAAGTAACGCATGCTTAACTATGGGAAATATGGAGTTATTGAGACGAATTAAACTATGGGTCCCTTTTACTAAGCAGTGGTAGTGTGCCCATCAGCGAGTGCTAATCCTGCGCTAAAAAATAATTTATATTTTTTTGGTGTGGAGGTGTGTCTATGGGCGGAGAGTAGGTGTGCCTGCGCTAATTGGATAAATCAGGTACATTACTGCGCACTGCCCGATTAGCGTGGGAGCCCTTAGTGCCTCCTAAGAATGTGGCGGTAAGGGCACCTCCGGTAATGGCCATGTACTAATTGGGAAATTAGCATGTAGTCATTAATGGGAAAAATATAGAAAATCAGCCATGTTTACTGTCATGCTAAAAGTGGCCTCAGATCAGTAAAAGGGCCCCTATATTTGAAGACAATAATAGGTCGCTAGTTGTCAGTGTTTGTTAGTTCTAGAGGGAAGCGTGTATTTCTACATCCCCCTCTAGCATTCCCCTGCATCCCCCTGATGCAGCATTTGTAGGCAAAACGTGCCCATGTCGGGCAAAGTATTTCTTTGGTGCAAAAAAAGCCTTTTCTACTACTCAAGTCTTCACTCAGTGGTCTACTGTTTTTTTTTCTGCTATTACAGGTGATGCAGTTAGCATAAAATCTTACAGGGTTTCACCTCTGAACTGCTAAGACCACTTCGCTATATTTGGTCCAGTCTAACAGACTGAAAGAACAACTGATGCTAGCGTCACCGTTTCAAAAGACAATTTGAAATCAGAAGATTTTCAGCTCTCTATTCCCTGTACTTGGAGTTAAAATATGTAACTCTCTACCTATTGCCATCAGAATAGAAAACAGCTACCTTAGCTTCAGGATGAGGCTAAAAACCTCTCTCTTCCCAAAGACTGCTTCATAACAGTCCATTGACTTCTACCTCCTAGTATCATCCATTATCCTTTCCTATAAGGATTTTGGTTTCATGAATTACACCAAGGGTCTCAAATTGTTCTCATACCTCACACTAAAATTATCGGCTTTTGTCTCACCGTGAATGCAAACCGCAATGAACCCTGGAAAAGGGATATTAGGGGTATACAAAAATTGATTTGATGTAAATTAAACTATAAATACAAAACACAGCAGCAAGATGTTTCAAACTAAATAAACACAATAGTGTTTCATTATATTTGACAAAATTACACTGGCTCCCTGTAGCTGGTAGAATTAAATTCAAAGCCGCCTGCATTATTTTTCAAATTCTACATGGCATCACATCCGGTTTACTGATCAGAATATCATCACTATATCCTGTTCAATCTATGCGACCGAAAGAGCAGCTGTTCTTATTCTCTAGGTCTTATAAGGCAATAGATTTCAGAAAACTTTCAACTCGCTTTTCCCCAGTGGCAGGGACTTCTCTATGGAACCTCTTGCCAATCGCTACAAGAACAGACAATGCCTACCTTAGCTTTAGGAGGAAGCTAACACACTTCTTTTCCCAAAAACTTCTCAATGAACCCGGTCACCACCAGGGGCGGACTGAGAGTGGTCTTTGCTCCCCACCCGGCCACTGCCCAACACCCCCTTCCACCGCAGCCAATGCCCCCGCTGTCCTGGTCCTACTGGTAGTCTGGTGGCCTCTGCGGGGGAAGGGCGTGTTCTTTCCTGCCTGCTGCACTGCCGCTATTCCCTTGTCTGCCGGCGCTGCAGTGTTTTCAAAATGCTGGCCGAGACTTCCTGCTGTAGTCTCAAGGGTCTCAATAGTCTTGTGAGACTTCCGCAGGGAGTCTTGGCTCCCATTGTTAAAATACAGTGGTGCCGGGCGGGGGGGGGGGGGGGGGGGGGAAGAGCGGCAGTCTAGCAGGCCAGGCGGGGGGGGGGGGGGGGGGGGGGAAGAGCAGCAGTCTAGCAGGCTGGGCAGGAAAGAACATGTTCCCTCCTGCTGAGGCCACTAGATCACCAGCAACATGCCGGGCATCCGGGCAGAGCCTCTGGGCCCTCGGGCACTGCTTGGTTGCCCGAAAGGTCAGTCCGCCACTAGTCACCACACAGTACTTATGAGTCTTCCTACCCATTTTTTACCACCCGTTCATTTCTCTCTCTCTTTCAACCTTCTAACTAGCTTCTTCATGCCTTGTTCTATTTGAAGTGTCCTAAATGTTAGAAACCGCACTGAACCCTAATTGTGGATATTAGCAGTATAGAAGACCTAATTTGACTTGAATTTGAGGACAATAATATGTTACTGATATGTTATAAAATGTTGAGAGAATAGATTGAGATGGTGAATTTATTAAAAAAGGTGGCATAAAATTCCTAATAAATACTACAAATAATATAAAGTGTCTAATGTAATGATGGATTTTAATAATGTATGTTTTGTGTAATCCACATAGATTTTAGAATATGTGGATTAGAATCAATACCGAGGGGAGCAAACAATAATAAATCACAGAACTTTGTTTGCTATTCCTTAGAATTAGAAGAAACTGCAAAGGGCAAACTTTCATCCAAAAGTTACAAAATAAACGAAGCCTCAAAGCTCTAAGAGCACACTATAGCCTACAGGCCATTAACTGCTCTTAATGGAATCCCTTAAATCATCATAGGCTTCTTTCTAAACCAGCAAAAAGAGAACAGTGAAAATAACACCACCCACTATAGAGAAAAACAAACTGTTCACAAAAAAACCCTGGTATAATTAAAGCTAATTACCACCCCCCCCCCCCTGTGTACTAAGCTGCTTGCTAATGCCAACACAGCCCACTCATTCTGCGCAGTTTAGTAAACAGGTAGGTTAAAGTCAGTTCTCATATCCAAAGCACAACAATCTCTCAAAAAAACACAAACAAAATGAAAAAATTCCAAAATCTGATAATATGCAGCGTCTTCTCAAAAATAATGTATCATCAAAGGTCACTAAACAAAGGAAGAGGTCTATAAAGTTCTGACTCCTTAGTTCCACACTTTAAACATCATTCAAGGAGGAAGGACATCAGATTCAGATCTCCACCACATGCCCTCTGCTAACAAGCGGCCCTGAAGGCATGTGGTACAGATCTGAATCTGAGGTCTGTGCTCCTTGAATGATGTTTAAAGTTTGTCCTTTGCAGTTTCTTCTAATTCCAAGGAAGAGCAAACAAAGTTCTATGATTTGAAATATGTGCATTATAAATATGTTTAAAGAATTAAAATACAAATGAGCATGCACTGTCAAGCCAGCACAGTGATGGCTACCATGGCCAAGTGTAAGTTACTGCACATTAATTCACATGCAAACTGCTTATGCACTTTAGTAAAAGGCTTATTTGAATATCACAGGCCAGAGCAGAGTTTAGTCAGGTCAGTACTGTAGCAACAATAACCTACCAGTCCTTCCTGTCCTTGTGGACAACCCTGATCCGAATTTGCTCACCTCCCCGTTCCACCTGCTCACCTATGTTATTTTTACATAGAAGGGTGAAGGCAGCCTCCTGCTCCTGTCGCACTGTGTGGAGACCTTAAAACAAGCAAAACCAAAACTTGCAGTTCAAGTTAAATTGACTGCTGGTGTCAGAAGAATGTGAAAATAGATTTTGATAGCCATAGAGTCGTGAACCGAGCACTGACAATTTGAGTTCCAATATTCAAACAATTTTGAGTTATGCTCCTAAATTGGCCTCTCTGAAAATTTTCTAGGGCCGAGAGCCTAAACTAATGCCAAAAACTTAACTGCTAAACTTAGGAGCATAAATTGGATTTAGGATGGAGGAAAAAATCTAGGCAAAGAAATGGAAGGCTAAGTTTATAAGCACAACTTTTATGCTCCTAAACTAAGATGAATTTTCTGCTGAAAGCCTCCTCAGTTTGGCTGAAAATAGGCTACCAATTTAGGAGCTGAATATCGAGCCCTTGGTGTCTACATGTTTCAATTAGCATTTTTATGTAAATTTATGTAAAGGTATATACAATTTGATCTTCGTGAAAAACATCATAAAACAAAGAATACATTAATTCTGTGTCCATCTATAGTGCTAGAGATCTCATCATGAGAGCTCTAACAGTATAAAAGTACTACATCAGTGCTCTGTTTCCCTAACTATCTGAGTATGTGGACAAGTAAGAAAACAAACAGGGCAGTGTTATGGAAAGATTATGTTCTTACCTGATAATTTTCTTTCCTTTAATCATACCAGATCAGTCCAAACTAATGGGTTGTGTCCATCTACAAGCGGAAGGAGACAGAGAAAATAGTTTCAAGTAAACTGCCCCTTAAGGGTATCGTGCAGCCTGGAATGTTCAGTATTTCGAATAGCCAAGCAATGGTGCTCTGAAGTCTAGAAGAAAACACAGTTAATACCAAACAGGCAAACTCTTAGAGCCAATATGCAGAATCTCACTGTTCCTGCTTAGCCAAAGGCAACTGCAACCTCCCTTCACAGTAAAGTAAGCGGGAGGGAATGGTCCATACTGAGCTTGCCCAAGCACAGAGAGATCTACCACTGAATCCGGGGAAAGAACCCCGTGATCCCAAGTAACAGGAGTCATACAGAGCTGGCACAACAAGTGGCAGGAGATTGAATAGAGGAGGTGAAGTAGGCAGTGTTGTAGAACATCCCACCGTATTGAAGCGTTGTGGAACAGCCAGGGATACCTAAAGGAAACAACACTCTGACAGACTTTAGCCAGGGAGGGCATCTGGACAGGTCTGGTATGATTAAAGGAAAGAAAATTATCAGGTAAGAACACAATTTTCCTTACTTGTCATCCATACCAGACCAGTCCACACTAATGGGATGTAGCAAAGCAGTTTCCCAAAGAGGGGGGGGGGGGGGGGGGGGGGGGAGAAAAGAAGAATGCAGAAGGTTGAAAAATCAACAAAGCTATATGTACAGCAAACAACTGATCAGCAGAAAAGGATTCGTATATCTGAACCACCAGGCTACCAAAATGGAACAGAGTTAGACACTAGAAAAGGAACTGAAGCTATAGGACGTAAAACAAACGTCCTGAGCAAAAGGAAAATTACGCACCCCTGTCCCGAGAGTAGCAAATGAAGCAGCAAAAGATACTCATGCCAAAAGACTTCCCTTGATAGGAAAGCAACAGTTGTATCCGAGCAACAAGGAGAAGAACTGTCTCTCCTAGACCAGGATTCACTTCTCCAAACCCTGGAAGGACTAACTCCCAAACCTGCCAGTCTGCCTTGAGTCCAAGATGGTCGGATGAAGCGACCCTAACAAGTACTAGGAGTACGCAACCCCAAACAGTGCGCCACACTTCATAGAAGAAAGGCAGCAAGGCCCAGGAACCACCTAGACCCACGCCTAGTGAGAAAATCAAACTCAACAATAGAGAACCAACTAACTGGAGCGCTAGTCTCTTCAGGAGAACCATGAAGAAAAGGGAAGCATACTAGGGTACAACCGTAGAAAGAGAGTACTCCTCAACCAGCTCGCTCTGGACTTAGGGATGAAAGAACAGAGCCATGAGAACAAAAGGAGACAAAAAGAAAGAGTCGAGAGCCACACTGTGGAGAAAAGACCCCCAAGGTGCCAAGTTGCCACAAAAGGTGCAGAGACAAATTCAAACTCCAGCAATAGAGAAGCTTCTCACCAGCCACCAAGAGACTATGGCAAGAAAAGGTGCCACAGGGATGGTAGCTAACAGGAGACAAGACAGCCTTGTCTAGCAATCTAAACTGCGGTATGCCACAGTTGCCGAGAAGTTACTGTATGCAACCCACAGAAAAGAGCTGGGGTTGACCGACAAGGTGAAAAAAGTGCCCAACAGGCAAAGGTGAAAATACGCTCCACAGAGACTGAACTATGAACAAGGGACAGAAACGAAGCTGCACTCATCAGGCAGAGTAGGATCCGTGCTTAACAAGAACAAACGGATTTACACTCAAAGCACACAAACTGAGACACGCACTATGGGCAGAGAAAGAGTTGCACACCTCTAGCAAAGAAAGAAATGCGCTGAACAAGCAGAGAAAAAGCTGAGAGTAACAGACAGAGGATGAGCAGTGCCCCACTGAAAGAGCTGGATGTTAGATGCTGGATGCAGAACTGAAGCTGCGGTAGCAATGGAACTGTGTATAAAACGCAGACAAGGAGCTGCTTTCCACAAGCAAACAAGGAGTTGCGCTCCGGATGCCAGCAATGAGCTATGCTTCCTATGCAGAATGAAGCTATGTAGCACCTGCAGTCACAGAGCTGTGCTCCACATACCACCCTGAAACGTTGCCCAATTTGCAGAGAAGAATTGTGCTAAACACACAGAGATGGAGCTACACTCAACAGGCGGTGGAGCTGCGCTCTGCATGCAGACAGGGAGCTGCGTTCCATATGCAAAGAGAGAGCTGCATGCCACATACAGACAAGGAGCTGTGTTCCACAGGTAGACACAGAGCCGTGTTCCACACGCAGACACAGGACTGTGCCCCACTCTGAGACCTGCAGAGAAAGAACTACACTCAACATGTGAAATAGAGCTGCGTTCAACATGCAGAGATGAAAGGTTGCAGAATAAGCAGCGAAGGAACTTCACTCAACATGCCATGATAGAGCTGTCCTCAACATACAGCGATGGAGCTAAAGCCAACCTGGGACTGTGGAACTGTGCCCAATATGCAGTGATGGAGCCATGCCCAACATGGAACGGTGGAACTGCATGGAATAATGAAGCCGCGCTCAACATGCAGCGAGGGAGCCACGCTCAACATGCAGCGACGGAGCCGTGCTCAACATGCAGCGATGGAGCCGTGCTCAACATGCAGCGACGGAGCCGTGCTCAACAAGTAAAATGCATAGATGGAGCCCCAGGGAAGAGCCAGAGAAGAAGGTGCTGCCAGGAGGCCAACAGGAAAGGAGCACAACTTGTGGAAATGCAGACCTGGTGCTGCACTCCCCTGGCCCAGAGGGACTAAAACTACAAGAAGAGAAAGCCCCATGCCCCAAGAGACACTCTTGGCCCCTAAGTGGTCTCTGAGCCACAATGACCGCTCTCCTAGGCAACCGATATGGAACAGCAGTCAACGTAGAGAAAGAACTCCCGCCAAGGGGGAGGTAAGCATCACAGAGCTGGAATCCTCAGACCATAGGGAGCAAAATGCAGCCGTAAGGAAGTTAAGAAGAAACAACTCTCGCCAGGCCAGGAACAAAGAGGAAGCTGGTCACTAACACCAAACTAAGGAAGAACCAGCTAAGGGAGAGTCAAACTCCAGACCTTAAATAGAACCACTTCCCTGCAGAAAAGTAGAGAAAAGCGCAGAGCGAAGAGATGATAATCCAGATGCACAGAAATAGATCTGCTCAGCAGGAAAGAACTGCGCCCCTTACAGAAAAAGGAAGGAGTGTCAAATGTGCCAGGAGAGTGGCATCTGAAACTAGAAAAGGCAAAATCCACCTGTGCCAGGTTAAAACTCCCACCCAAAAGCAAGGGAAGCAAGGAAGAGCTGTGGCAAACTAGTCCTAAAAAGGCACATTCCCATAAAGAGACACTGAACTGAGTCCAAGCAAAAGACTGGCAAGAATGGCGCTCCCGAGGGTACTAAGAAGAGGGATTTTAGCTAGCAGTTGCACACCAAGAGCAACTTGGACCCCCGCAAGAAGGAAAGTACTTTGCAGACAAACCAGAGCAGACAGGAGGGATCCATGGGGACGAGAGAACCAGAACCTCCCTAAGGAAGGGAGGAAAAACTACTGCCAAAACAAGAATCAAATAGCAGGGGCATCTCAAGCAAGATGCCTGAAGCAGCAGTGACCGAACGGTCTGTAGTTTCGTGATGTAGATACGAGCTATGCCCCACAAAAAATAAAATCAAAGCAACTGGTACCAGCTCGGAAGGGTCCAAGATCAGAATCAGACGCCGGCCAGTGAAATTCAAAGAAACTTTGCAAGCGGCCCCCTAGAATATATTACCAAAGGCGGGACAATAAATCAGGTAACAGGCAAGAGAAAGAAGGAAAAACAAAGTTTTAGTAGTTCTTCACTAATGACAGGTTTACCTCAGAGGCAGAAAAAGATGGAAAAACAAAGTTTCTTCTTCTTCCTTTTTTTTTTTTTTTAAACAACCTTCTTCACTAGTGACAGGAATAAATAAAGGCTTACCTCAGAGGCAGAAATTCAGATATACCTACCACCACAGAAGAGAAGAACGGAACCCCACAGGGGAGACAAGTTTCTCCATGCCACAATCAACCATAACCCTGCTAGAAAGACAGCCAGGGGAGGTAGGGAAGGGAACCAGGGTCACTGGATATCACCCTAGCTGGCCGATGAGGAACTCAGGACCACTGAGTATCATCTAAAACTAGCCCCAACATGGCTACCAGCACACCCCTGGCTCCACTGTCACCAGAAGAATCTGGGACAGGAGCTACCAGCCAGCAATCCAGAGCAGCTGCATGATTCGTCCACCATCCGCTAGGAGACAGAGAAAATACTGAACATTCCCAGACTGCATGATACCCTTAAGGGGCGGTTTACTTGGAACTATTTTCTCTGTCTCCTTCTGCTGGTAGATGGACACAACCCATTAGTATGGACTGGTCTGGTACAGATGACAAGGAAGTGACATTACTGGCTTTGTGTTCTACATGAAACAAGCTACAGTTACTCAGTTAATTACTCCTTAGGGCAGTGGTTCCCAAACCTGGTCCTGGAGGCACCCCA
Source organism: Microcaecilia unicolor (assembly GCF_901765095.1). Lineage (NCBI taxonomy): Eukaryota > Metazoa > Chordata > Amphibia > Gymnophiona > Siphonopidae > Microcaecilia > Microcaecilia unicolor. Next base: position 37,082 of record NW_021963064.1, on the reverse strand, counting down.
GCCAGCCAGGTCTTCAGGATAACCACAATGAATATCCAGTGTGGGTATCCTGAAAACCTGACTGGCTGGGGTGCCTCTAGGACCGGGTTTGGGAACCACTGCCTTAGGGTAAATGGGTCATATACCTGCCTCTGTGTTAGAAACTCTTATATGACCAGACAAGGAGCAGCTCCCTTCACAATGATGGCATCCATGAGGCCTGTAGTAACTGAGGAGGTGAATACACACAAAAATAGATTACATAATGGAGCAGTTGTGAGGAAACGTCAGTTCTGGTGCTTGGAATTGAGAAAAGCATAAAAAAAGGGGAAAAATACAAAAACTAAACAACCCCCCCCCCCCCCCCCCCAAAAAAAAAAAAAAAAACTCATACAATTTGAGAAAGACAAAATAAAAAGTTAAATGAGAAAAAAAGCCAAACCATATAATAAGCACACAGGAACAACAAAGCAGTGAAAAGGGTGGGGGAAGAAAAAAATATTCTCTGGTGCCTAAACGTTGTTGACTTGTACATAAGGTTTCAAACTATATTGCCATTTCTGAGGACCCAGTTTATACAATGTAGAGCCTCTTTTATCAAGCCGTGCTTTGTCGGCATTACTGCACTGGGAGCTGCTAGCACGGCTTGATAAAAGAGGCCCTTACTGCTAACTACTTGTCCAATTAACAACCTTTTGTGCATTCTTAATAGATCGCATTCAGGACCTTCTCCGTACCTTCTCCTTGTATGACACACTTGGCGGGATCCACACTGTTAGTGACTATGGCCCCAAACATCTCATAGCCATGGTACTGGCCCGCTTTTTCCTGGGGATAGAAGCTGATGCTATCATCCATGACAGCATGAACACTGTAATTTGATTTATTCAGTCTCCTCAGCCGACTGATCACCACCCTTTTGGTCAGAAGTATCTCCAGGTCAGACCCATTGGCCAGCAGGTATTCCGTGAAGTCCACCCCCATCCGCATGTCTGCCAGCAGCTGCTCCAGCTGCACCTTTTGCAAGTGTAGTGCGGTCTCTTTCTGGAGCTTCACTTCTTCCAAGTGCTTCAAGAGCCTGTCCTTGTGCTGCTCCACTGCCCTGATGTATCCAGCTGCAAAGTTTTCTACCTCCAGCGCTACTGTCTTCACACACTCTCCAATTCCTTTACTGACATTCTCAATTTCATGCAACATCCCCTCTAGTGCTCCCACATGGGGCTCACTGGATTTTAGGAGCTCCCTCATATAGTCCCCATGTTTGTGGATGACATTGTTGGTGAAATCGTAGGCATGCTCACGGTGCTCACCAACAACACAATCTCGGCACACTGGGCGATCGCACACCTCGCAGAACAGCCAAAGTTCCTCTGAGGGGTGTGCAGAACAGTGGACAGGCTTAACAATCCTGTTGCATCCCTTCATGTCCTTCAGGGCTATCATCACATGGCTAGCAGTTTTCTTCTGTCGCCTAAAAAACACAATGTCCACTTAATTCTTCAACATGGTTTTCATATTTTCTTCTCTCTCCTCCCCCACAATGAAATCTGCCCCCCTTTAATCCCCTGAAGGCCAATTTTGCATAGGATATTCAGGCAGAGTTTGAGCCAGCCAGGTCAGGGTGTACACCATTTACAAAAGGCTCAACGAACACAGAGCCTTTTGTAAAATACAAGGATACTGAGAAATGCACACATGTCTAGCGGGAATAGATATTTTGGAACATAACTAGACATCCAGATTAAGCCAATTAAAGAACAAAGGCGCCATTTTACTGAAGGGTGCTAAGCCCTTAATGCAAGGTTAGTGCACATGAATAGGTATTTTGCATGTGGTAACTCGCGCGTAACCTATTTAAAAATATTAAGTGGTAGAGCGTGGGCATTCCTGGGTTCCTGTCCCTGGATACTTTTTGCTTCATCCTAGTGGTTCCTGGATTTAATACTAGAGCCCAAAGTGGTCTGGTCTACAGAAGTCTGATGGGGTTATTTTTAATTTTTCTATTTTTAAAATTTATTTTATATTATTTCCTCCCCTTTGTTCTTATGATTGTACACAAGGTTTCATTTTTACATATTTCTTGTTTGTTTTTAATTAATGCATGATGATTTTCATTTATACAAATTATATTTTACAGCCATATGAATGTTTTTTTAACCAAGATACCTGTTACTTATTGCATTATATTTTATATAGGGAAAGGGAAATGGGACTTGATATACCGCTTTTATGAGGTTTTTGCAACTACATTCAAAGTGGTTTACATATATTCAGACACTTATTTTGTACCAGGGGCAATGGGGGGTTAAGTGACTTGCCCAGAGTCACAAGCAGCTGCAGTGGGAATCGAACTCAGTTCCCCAGGATCAAAATTCACTGCACTAACCACTAGGCTACTCCTCCACTAGCAACATTCTATCTAGAAGCATGCCCTTGCAGATCAGCAATGCGACTGCGCAGGCTTCTGTTTCTGTGAGTCTGACGTCCTGCACATACGTGCAGGACGTCAGACTTACAGAAACAGAAGCCTGCACAGCCGTGTTGCTGATCTGCAAGGGCAGGCTTCTACATGGAACGTTGCTAGTGGAATAGCAACATTCCATGTACAATCTCAAATAGTAGCACATTCCATCTAGAATCTCCAATAGTAGCAACATTCCACGTAGAATCTCAAATAGGGAAAGGGGAAATGGGACTTGATATACTGCCTTTCTGAGGTTTTTGCAACTACATTCAAAGCAGTTTACATATATTCAGGTACTTATTTTGTACCTGGGGCAATGGGGGGTTAAGTGACTTGCCCAGAGTCACAAGGAGCTGCAGTGAGAATCGAACTCAGTTCCCCAGGATCAAAGTCCACTGCACTAACCACTAGGCTACTCCTCCACTATAGGTGTTTGCTTCTATTAAAAAAGTAATGTTTGCATAAACATAACATTGTTTGCATACCTAATTAATTCCAATGTTTCTTAAGAGTCTGTTTTAGTTAGTAAAAAATAGGTATAACTAAATTTCCAATTGGTAAACGATAATGTTAAATATCAACTATGTCTTATGTTAGACTATGTTGTCTGCCTATGATGGAATGCATCATCCCCCCTGTTTACAAAGCCGAACAGCATTACCGACACAGGTGCCTATATGTTTTTTTATGGTTTGGGTAGCTAGGTATAGCCTATGTAGCTATATCGAGCTCACGTGTTATTTTTTATTACTGTAGAAAACAAAGGCACCCTTCCTTTTATTATGAGGTCCTTTTACTAAGCCATGGTAAAAAGTGGCCTGTGGTAGTGTGGGTGGGTGTTTTTGGCATGTACTGGGCTATTTTGTTACTGCGGCTGGGAAAAAAGGCTTGGTTAATGGGGGAAGATATTTACTGCCTGAGTCCTTACCGCCACCCACTGACTCAGTTGTAAGGGCTCAAACGCTACACGTGCGGTACTCATGCAGCACGCGCCAATGTGGCCACGGTGCCGATTACCATCGAGAATGCCCCACCGCGGTACAAAATAGAAAAATATTTTCTACTACAGGAAAGAGCACGCACCAACTTCGAAATTACCACTGGATGGGCGCACTGGTCAGGTGGTAGTGTTGATTTGGCGCACGGTAGCCCTACCACCACTTTGTAAAAGGGACCCTATATCACAGCAATCGTTTTAGCTATACGTTGTGACATTAGAGAGGTTTATTTGCAATGTGTTTCAAATTGCCCGCCAACACAGTGGATGATTTGTTTACAATTTTGAATGATCGCGTGTTAGAACTTGGCCGCGAGAAATTTTATAAGGGCTCTATTTTTGTCTACATTTCCCAGTATATTTATTTATTTGTGACATTTATAGCTCACATTATCCCAAACAAATTTGAGTTCAATGTGGCTTACAATGAACAGTACAGGATACATAAAGCATAAGAAAGTAATTTGTTGTAAGAATCCAATTTTACAATACAGTATCATAAACGTACTGGGATAGCTATGGATGTTTAACATTTAGAAAATCTATTATGAATGAGAAATTTTACATGAAGCAAAGAGAAGGTTAATGGTAAATACAGTAATAAGCAATTCATGTAATAATTAGTTGTTTGAGATATGGTAGTTGTGAGGGTTTGTTTGACCAAAAACGATTTGAGGATTTTGCAAAATCTTGTATATTCCTGTATACTTTGGGTGGTAAGGAGTTCCACCATTTGGTTCTTAGCTAAGTGAAGTCTGCAGAGTGGACAGTTTTGTAGATCACTTTTTGCAATTTGGGAGGTGTAGTCTGAGATAGCGTAGCTGTCGCAAATAGTAGAAGCAGCTCTTGATGGTTGCTTGGATTTGGGGAATCAGAGTAAGTGTTGAATCTAACTGTATTCCAAGGTTCCTGACTTGTGATTATGTATGTTTGCCGTATTTATTTATCTGTTACATTTGTACCCCACATTTTCCCACCTATTTGCAGGCTCAATGTGGCTTACATACTACCGTAAAGGCGTTCGCCAGTCGGTTGATACAAGGTTATGTTGTGGTCGAATGAGGTAGTTGTGTATCAGGTACCAACCATGAAGGTTGGAGAGAGTGAAGATTGTGTATTGTCCAGTACGATCATTGGTTATGCTCTGTTGGTGGGTGTGGGGATTTACGTCATATATATAGCACGTCATATTGTGAATGGTCACATCTTCACATCTCTGTGTTCTTTTGACTAGCCTCACTACCTTATAGCAACCAATTGTATTCACTTTTTAAGGTTTTATAATAATGTTGTTCTCTCATCTTTACCAACTGCTCTCTTTCACAGTTATTTGGCAATACTTTCTCACAGCTTATTCACGTTCATTTGGTCAGTAGCTCTGTCTAAAATATGCGCTTGTTTCGTCATCTATACAGCACAGTACTTCACATTATATGTGGCTGCCATATGACACATAAGGTAGTGGTTTCCTACATTGTCATTACACATCACTTTGTTGTTTTAATAAAAAACACACACCCCTATTTTAATTTATTGAATCCAGAATTTACTGACAGCTGATTTCTACCGCAGCTTAGTAAAAGCCCCCCTTAGTTTTTTGCCCCCTGTATTTTAAGCCATTTAGTGATATAGAGGAAAGGGACATGGATTTTCTCACTAGGAGGCAGATGCACCAAAGTCCCAGTAAAGCACTGATCGCTATTTCCACCTTGGTAAAATTACTGAGTTGGAAATAACGCGGGATGCTCAAAAGAAACGGAATGCACATCAGCTGCTCGCTCGGCAACGGGGAAGCCAATCGATCACCTTAGCATGCAAAGAACAGCCAATCACTAAGTGTGGCTGCTCTGCACATACTACAGACGTTTTTCATCACTCTGCGCATGCTACATACTACGTGTTTGAAAGCAGCGAGTAGGTTTTTTTTTTTCAAACTGTTTTTTTTTTTTAATTAGCCAGCTGTCTCCTCTGGTGATGGCAGCACTCACTTTCCTACAGCCAGACCTACCCGATCTGATCTGACCCTTGGCAGCAGTACAGCCAGGGAGCCGGTATCAACACTGCAAGCAGGCAGGGAAGGAAGCAAGGGAGAGTGAAAGTGTGACGGGCTGCATGCGTACATGATGCATGCTTGGCCAGCGGGCGGGAAGCAGGCTATAGAGATGCCACAGCTCTCCTCAACCATCAGGCAGCTGCTATTTCAGCGGAAATGGAAAGGAACAGCAGTACTGACAGCTCCCATCCATAAAATTTCATCATAAAGGTAGGTGGTCTTTTCTGTGCATCACTAGGAAAATGGCTGTGCATCAATCAGAATGCACATTTGTATACAATTATCGTCAGATAATAACGTGACAGGAAAAGAGCCGGCAGAACCCCTTTGTACATGTCTCGCTGAACTCCGTGCTCACTAAACCGGCTACAACCAGTATAAAAAGCACGTTGCTGGTTCATTAAGTTTTGTGCATCTGGGCCTAGATCATTTAGAAGAGACTCGTTTTCCTTTTCCATAGCAATTTACCCAATATGTGTATCATATAAGCTTTTTACTTATGACATAATATTTACTTACTTACATTTACATTTTTAAGTTGCGATAGCTTACACAGTATTCTTGAGGAGCGTATAATTTTATTATTTTTTAATTATGTTTTAAGATTCTGTATTTACTGCTATTTGCCAATTTACATGTTTTTTTTTAAATTAGGTTGTTATGAACTTTCATTGTATGATTTATTAATTTTATATATTGATAAATGGACATATGTTTCTCCCTTTTATGATTAATGAATGTTTGTATGTATTTTAACTGTGTCATTTTTAGTTATCTGTTATGTTGGATTTCACTGTTCTTATTTTTAGACTCCTGATGCAGGCCACTGAGACTGAAACACAACTGATGTTGAGTCACTGGACGTTTTAATAAACATTTTGCACACCTTGAACATCGTCCAGCTTCTACTTTTTTGTCACCTTCGCTGAGTTTGGTGTGTCTTTGAGACTGCAAGAATTCCTGTTTTTCTGTTTTTGTATTGTTGCTGGCTTTCAACATCCCACATTCTGGGCACACTTGGAATGGATATGAAAGGGGCTGACCTAGTAGGGCAACACATGTCAGGTCTACCAAGACAAATTCTCATATGAAACCCAACATCATCTCTTTCTCCCCCCCCCCCCCCCCCCCCTTGCTTAACATCTACAGTATCTATTCCAAGTGCAAGAAGAATGGGTCATTTACTATGAATTAGGTTACGTGGAATATTTTGGCTACCCTGAAAAGCAGTTCTGCTTGGATGGCCCCTCTGTTCCTGTGTGGTGGTCACATTCTTACCTGTGTGCCTGGCAGCAGAATTCACAGAGGCTGACTCTGCATGTGTTACAGCTCCTCTCTGCTTTGCCCTCGTTACACAGGTCACACAGCAGCCCTAGGCCTTCCTTCTTCATCCTCTCCAGCAGCACTTCATTAATTGCCAGGTGGTCTGTAGTCAAGGCTCCGACACCTCCTGGGGGCAGATTGACCTCTGAATCACACACAGGGCAGAGGAGGCTCAGGGGCAACTGATCCAATAGCCAAGACCTGGGGTCTGCTGATTGCCTTCCCCGTGAACCCAGTACAGAAAGTGGTTCAAGCTGCTGGATGCACCCTGTGCAGAAAGTGTGTAAGCATGGCAGGATTTTGGGATCTGAGAAAAGCTCTTTACACAGGGGGCACTTAGTCCTGCTGGGCAAAGAGATCCCAGCTGTGCTTAAGGAGCCCTCTACCCTTTCCATATGCTCTGACATCCTCCAAAATCAGATCACCAAATCATCTTTTTCATCCTTGCCTTCGCTACTATAACAGCTTCAGAAATGTGATATAGACTATAGCAAGTTTATTATTGAAAAACAGCTTTCTTTATTCATTTTATAAAAATGTCTTACTCTCCCATCCACGTAAGCACTCTGGGCGAGTCACAACAATGCAAGCATAATTATAAAACCACATAAATAATTAAAACATAAAATATAAACCTTCAGTATTTGGTTCCTCTGGCAATTAATCCAATCTTAAATTCGGGGTATGGGGGTTGAAAACAGAAGCCTTGAAACATCCCCTACAGTGGAATTCCCTAAGAATTTTTGTAAAATACTTTTGGCAAACTTAAAGCATCAGATGCCTGCTTGGATTCTATCCCAAAAATTAATAAACCAGACATTTTTTTTTAATCATGATAGTTATTTAAACAGCAAATTGTCCCGGTACAGCACGGAAGGTTTACAACCTGTGCACTGAATCAACGTGTCTTTATGTAGTCCGGTGTGAGATCAGAAGAATTATATGTCCCTATTAACCAGCAGCATAAAACAGACACCCAGCCTAACCCGCCATTGTGGTACAATAATCCCCCAGTCAAAAAGGCGAAACTTTGCACAACTTCCGCGAATACTTTGTAACAGCACAGAATTCTGCTGGATGAGCAGTAGAAGCAGCCAATCAGAGGGCTGGCACTCTGAGCTTTCGCCAATAGGAGTGCAGAAGCGGGATTCTGAGGAAGTAACCTGCGGTTGGCAAAAGTGGCTACGGCTAGGAGTAGGTGGGTCGCCTGGGCCAGGGAAGGGAGGTGGGTTTATTGAAAGACTGAGCGCACCCTGCAGTGGAGGAGGATCAAGTGCGTAGAAGCTCTCGTAGACAAGGAGACAAATATTATTTATTATTCCATAATAAATCCCCCACAAAAAGATGTGAGACCGTTAGCATTCCCACTAAATGCTGCGATGCCATTGGGTAAAATTTTTGATCATAACAAGGATGTTACATTTACATTACACTTTCAGTTTCGTTTTTCTTAAACGTTGTTGCGCAGGACTCTCGTAAGTATCTTTAGACGTCCGCGTGAAAGTAACTGAAAATAAATCTAATATTAAATAGACTTTTTATTTTAGGATCGATTACGATGTTTTAGAAAATGTTAGTACATACGTATAGAAAAGTCGCCATACTTTCGTTAGTGTTGTAAGACTGACAACCATTGCACTGCACGTCGTTTACACCTCTTTTAAGACTTCCACGGAAATAGAAACCACTGAAAAGTTATAAAGTGATGCCATTTTATTGAACTAGCTTAACATGTTTATTCACTGCTGTTCGTTATGTAGTCGCTACCTAATGTCTCATTTTATCTTTGCAAGTTTTTTTAGTGGAACAGCGTCAATAAGCCCTTTTGCCTCAAGCCTCTCAAAAAAAAAAAAAACGGCTACAATAACCACACTGCTATAGCAAAGACTTTTTGTGTTTTGGTAACTTTTTATGAACCACTAAATATTGGAGAGTGTGATCTTCTCCAATAGAAAAACCGGATAGCTGTGAATCAGCAATTGCTAGGTGAACAGAAGCAGGTTAGTATTTGCAGAGACTACCAGGGCTTGTCTCTGGTTCAGGAAGACGTAATCGTAGCTTTCTTCCGTAGCTGTTGCCATATTCTTTGTTGTTGGGGTGTAGCCAGATGGTCAAATTTGGGTGGGCATGGAATTTACATCCCCCCCAATCCCCCTCTGGTTTGCTCCTAGCTCCACCCTTTCCTGCCCACAGACCCCAAATATTAAATACTTGAGCAGGCGGGGATCCCCCAACCCTGCTTCCTGAAGATTTCCTCCTCCTCGAGCACTCAGCACTCTTCCAAACGGCAGCTGGCAGCACTTGCCACAAACTGATGCTGCTACCAGGGTCGCCAGGTGGAAAATTTTTTTTCCCACCCAATCCAGCCTAAAAACAGACCAAAACCCGGCCAAACTCAAACCCCGCCCCTGACACCCCCGCCCCCGCTGTCATCAACCCCGCCCCCACCGTCATCTGCCCCGCCTCCCTCGTCATCGGCCCCGCCCAGAACGTCACTAACCCCGCCCCCCGCGGCCGAAAAAACCGCCTGAAAACCACCCAAAAGAAAAAAAAGAAGCCCAAAAAACCGCAACCCGCTGCGGGCAAAAATTTCCTGTGGCGGGTCGCGGAAAACCGCCCAATTGGGCGGTAAAACCGCCCACCTGGCAACACTGGCTGCTACCAGCTTGTGGTGCATGCTCAGTGCTTACACATGCGTGAAAACTGAGCATATGCAGAAGGGCCGGTCTCCAGGCAAGTGCCGCTGGCTGACATTTGGAAGAGCGCTGGTGCCCAAGGAGAGAAAATCTTAAGCTGGCAAGGTTTGGGGATCCCCACCAGCCACAGCAAGAGTGTCACAATTTTGGGCGGGCCTGACTCCAAAATGGGTAGGCCCAGGCCCACCTGTGGCTACGCCACCAAGTTTAGGGCCGGTATAGTAGCTCCCCAATTGTCTTCAAAACACACACTCTTATCTGCCTTGTTCAGAGGCTGACTACCAGTCAAGCCTATCAAAAATGACTACAGTAATCACATTAGTATAACAAAGATTGTGAGGTTTTTTTTGTAAATGTTTTTATAAAGTCTGGTACAGAGATCTTTTGTTACAATCTCTTCCATCTGGTATATAGATGTTTTTCAAGGAGGTTGGATAAAACAGGAGATGGGAGTGAGCCTAGCTAGCCCATTATGGGGCCCTTTTACAAAGGTGCATAGGCACCTACGCACATCAAATTTGCCCTGCTGCCTGGCTACCACGTGCCCCGCGGTAATTCTATTTTTGGTGTGTGCCCAAAACACGCGGTAGAAAATATACTGCAGGGCCCTTACCTGGTGGTAATTGGCAGTTGGCACGTGCTGCATGCTTACTGCGCAGTTAGCACACAAGACCTTACCACAAAGTTAATGGGTGGCATTAAGGTCTTGGCTGAAAATGGTGCACACTGATTTTCATTTTGCCGCACATTCATTTCCAGCACATTTTTAAAAATCCACTTTTTTCCAGGCGCACTCAGGAAATGGCCCAGCGCATGTCCAAACCACGCGCCTACACCAGTGCAGGCCACTTTTGGGCACGCCTTAGTAAAAGAGTCCCTATATGAACTGAAGCCAGAAAGGCGGAGCTTACTGGCAGTAGGTGGAGATTGTTGATGCAGCGGTTTACCCAAAACAATAGTAAATGCTATTGAAAACAACAGCAAAAAGATTATTAGAAATAAGGGACTGCCTATGCGTGCTCCATCTGTAAAAAGTCTAAAGCTGTTCCAGTAGAATAGGTAGTGCCTTAAAAGGTGGAGGACAAAAGTTTTTGTTTTCTTTTTTTTTTACTTATTTGACAGCTTTTTAATTTATTTGAAAGCTTCCTGTATATAGATATAAATATCATGAAATAACAATTGAATATCAATAAAACAGCTTAAAAATTATTGTAGCTGGTAGAAATAGCTCTAATAAAGTCTATATTTTGTGCTCATTTTTCTACAGTGTTCTATACAATACAGTAATACATAACCAAATTTCAGTGAGGATATCCTGTTTACTGATGGGTTCATGTTAACTGTTGTAATCTGCCCTGGGAAGCCTTGTGTTATAAAGATGGGATGTACTGAAATTAAATGGAAGTAAAATGAAACTCATTTCATTGGGGCACATAGAATCACATCTGCATGTGTTTTGTACACACCAGAACAGGCATCCATCACATTGCAAAAGTAAACAACAACTTCAGTAGAGTACATGCAAAATGTTATTTTTATTTTCTCATTTCCATCTTCCAAAATTTCAGATAGCACATGTACAGATCAGCAGGAGTTAAAGCACTCCAAAACAAGTAAAGTCAGAAATGACAGTTTATCCCTAATTGTTCAACCACCCTTAGGATACACCTTTGGGTTTAGAAAACAAATCCATGTGCATATAAGGTCTGGATAAACAAAGTAAAACAATCAAAGTTTAAAGCAAATGCCCATAATAATTGGTAGCAATGATGGAATATTCACATAGCAGGCAGCCTGAGTCAACAGATTTATTTTCCACTGAACGTAATTAATTTTGTATGAACTTGGCAGCTAATAGTATGCTGAACTGGACAATGTTGGCACATTTAGACTGGCTATCAAAAAAACAGAGTATAATCAGAGAGAGCCAAAGGAGATAGATCAGACACCCAAGTATTTAACTCATAACATTGCAAAAAAATATTTTATAGATAATGGAGAGTTCTCAGAGTATAGACTCACTCAAGCAAGACTACACCGAAGTGATTTATATCTCTAAGGGTGGATAAGCTTCTCGATCATGGAACTTCTCCACAGTTTTCAATTTTATGTGTGAACAAAATACACACCCGTGCTCTCTTTACAATATAATTAATAAACTACTTCGATTAAATATGTCTCAACCTTTGCTCAGTCCAACCTCATACACGTGGGAAAAAAACGTTTTGTATTTATGAAGAAGGTATAACCCCCTTCTTGCTTTCTCAATAAAGTATCTGTATGCTGTAATAATGTCTTTAAAATACTTGATGATGTATTACTTGTCACAAAACTATACTATACAATATAATCAATTGGGCACTTAGCATAAGTTAATAAGGTGATCCACTCCTGGATGTAACTTGATCCAATATACGATGTTGAATCCGGTCAAGTGGAATCGTTTCCCTCAGGAACGGGTCCAATGTTATACTCCCGATTTCAAAGCACTCCTGCGCCTCTAGTAAATCATAGCGAGTCCGACTCTGCAGGGTTTCGTATACACTTCCTCAGGAACTCAGATATGACATAACCAAAATAAAGCTTGCTCTAACCGATTACTGTAGAACATGCCTACTGTCCGCCCCCAGACTCCCCCAAGTGCTAAAAAATAATTTCTGTTTTTTTTAGCGCGTGCTGATCCCAAAACTACCGCCAGACACCTGAACGCGCCTCGTGATAGTGCCTTTTACCCTGCCTTAAGCACGCATTAGTGTGTACCACAACTTAGCAAAAGGGCCCCTAAATGTGAAAGAAAAACTGGATGTTTTCTTGGAATCATCAAAATGAAACAGAAGCTTTTCCCTCCTACAGTTTGTGTTTCTGTTCTGCTTAGTGACCCATAGACTTTCAGTGAAGGTCTTCATTCTCTGAGGTTGGCACCTTGAGGTGAGTTCCTCTGGGCAGTGTTTTTTTTTGAGGGGGTGGGTTTCCTCTAATTGAGGCTATTAGAAGATTAGTTAGTTCCTCAAATAATGAGGACTGAAGAGCTGCTGAATCATGAGCGCAGAGTTTCTTGTATCACATAGAGTGTGTGTGTATATATATTATTTACCTATATATATATATATATATATATACACACACACACACACAGTCAGAGGAGGGCGGGCCCAGGAAGAACAGAAGGATGTTGGAGAAGGCAGCGCTGATCGCCGATCAGCTGTTCTTGCCCGTGCAGTGCCTTCACACAGAGGTGAGAGGCGCTGCGCGGGCCGGTAAAGCAGAGGGGGGGGTCCGGTAGAGGGGAGAGCGGCAACGATGAGCTCAGGGGGGCGGGGCACGGGGGCGGAGGATGGCGGGAGGCGGAGCTGTGGGAGAAGGAGAAAAACAGAGAGGAAGGGAGGGGGACTGGGGCTGCTAAACTTTGGGGTTTTGTTTTTATTTTTTATTTAATACATGCAGAAGCAGGGAGCAGCGGCGACCTTGGGAGGGGGGGCGGGGGCAAGGTTGTCCATACAGGACGCTCCTGACGAGCGCCCTTGCCCCCTCCCTGTCCTTTTTTTATTTTGTTTTCGTTTCATTTCTATTGTATGCAGAGGGAAGCGGGGAGCCACGTTTGTGTTGTTTATTTTGTTTTTCAACTACTACTACATGCCAGCTTGGAAGCGGGGAGATGACAGCTCAGGCCTTAACGACAGCTCTGACCTGACGTTAAATATTTCACGGTAAATGAATCGGTGCACTCGTCGGTATGGTTAATGCATTCCGAATCGCCCACATTTCAATGGTAGTTACTCGTTTGCATTCCGTTTTCGTTAGCTGCTACCGTCGTCGGAAAATGGCCTTTAATGCATGCTACGTTTCAAAATTTCCTAGTTAATGGGTCGTTAAAGTGTAATGCATCTTGCCCTCAATCCATTTGGGAAATGTAGATTGAGCTGCAACCCACTGTGTTTTATGATGTAAACACACTGAAACAGCTCTCCCCCTCCCCCATTTCTCCTTTTCTCTCCTTCCTGCCCTCTTCCCAGCACAAAGCTCCTGCGCTTTAAAGTCCTGATCTATTAGTTCTTTCATCTGTGCTTTCTATTTATAGGATTTCCAGTCTTTATCAAGAAGTGGGGGATGCTATAAATAGAAAAGGTTACAGCTGCCAAATCAATAGGACCTGTCTCCTAGCCCTCTCTGCTGCGTGGTCTTATTAATTATGAAAGGCTCAACAGATCCTAAGTTCAGTCAGTTTTCTCTTGGTTGTCTGCAAACCAAAAGGAAAAAAAGGCTTTTAGCTTCTCCGAAGCTGCTATTTTTTTCTACACCGGCGAGAGGGTGTTTAAAAAAAAAAAAAAACATTGCTGCTCTAAATGATCAGTCCAGCATACATTTAATAGTTTGATTGTTTTGAAGGCAAAATCCTACCAACCCTGCAACACTAAACAACCTTCAACCCCCCTGCCACCCCCTACCAGTAAAGCAGCAGCAACCCTATCACACTCTCTATGTGACACACACTCACTGATACATGATCCCAGTTAACACCCCTCCCCCACCCCAAACTTTCACACACACACACACTCACTCTGATGCAGGACATAGATACATGGACACTCACACTCTATGTATTACACATTCAATCACTGACACCTCACCCCCCCCAGCAATAGTAACCCCTCCACCCCTAAGTTCCTCACACACACTCATTGCACCTCTCCTCTAAACTTAAAAAAACAAAAACAGCACTCTTACAAACAGCCCACACACCACAACAACGCTGACCATCCTCTAAACCGCCTGCCACCCACTCCCACTAAAGCAGCATCAACCCTGTCACACTCTGTCTCACTCTCTCTGTCAAACACACACACTCACACATTCACTCTCTCCCTATCACACAGTTGCTCTCACACACACTCTATCAAACATACACAATCAGAGGAAAACCTTGCTAGCGCCCGTTTCATTACAGTCAGAAACGGGCCTTTACTAGTGTGTATATAATACATTAAGGGGTCCTTTTAGTAAGCTATGCTAAAAAGGGGGCCTGTGCTAGCGTCAGTGCATGTTTTTGACACGTGCTAAGACCCCCTTTTACCGCAACAGGTAAAAGGCTGTCTGTTCTGGAAAAGAAATGGTTGTGCATTAAACTATGGTACCCTTGCCATGTGACCGGGGAGAGCATTTACCACCACCCATTGAGGTGGTGGTAAGGGCTCTCACGCTAACTCGGAGGTAACCAGACAGCGTATAGCGCTTCCTGGTTACTGCCGGTAAGCATTGGAGCTACAAAAATAGAAAATTGTAGAGTGGAAATGGTACGCGCCGGGGGTGGGAACTACTACCGGGCTGCTGCGTTAGTTTTGGAATGGTGCGCGGCAAGCCTGTTGCACGTGCTAACCCTTTAGTGAAAGAGCCCCTAGATGAGTTGCTTGAAAAGTTCAGTACCTAATGGTTGACTTATCAGAACACAAAGTCAAACTATGTAAAATATATATTAGATAAGATTTTTTTTTTATTGCAGATATACAATGTTGTTTTAACAGTTAAGGGCAAACATACAAATTTTTCCCAGTTCCAACTCTTGAGCATGCTCATAAAGATAGCCATGAGAAAAGCAAGAAGTCCCTAGGTTAATACCTGCTACCTTAAGTGACTCTTTTGACCTTTATGAGAGAGAGAGGGGCGAATCTGTGTGTGTTTCTTAAAAAGTGAGAAAAGGAAAATGTGTGCCTCTGAGGGATGGGGGGGGGAGAGAGAGAGATGTGAGTGTGTGTTTCTCTTAGCGAGTCAGAAAATGTGTGTGTTTCTCACGGAGTATCAAACAAGTGTATATTTCCTAGAGAGAAAGAGAGAGTCTGTCTGAAGCCTATTGCATGGCAATGAGTGGACATTTTGGGTAGAAAAGTAGTCCATGAGCTTCTCTTGGAGAAAAAGGTATCCCCCACCAAAGGATAAGCCCAGAGGATCAGAACAGGGCAGGCCTGCAGTACTGAAAGCAGAGGCATGCGTAGGCCAAATACAGAGAGCAGTTCCGAGAACAGGGGTAGTATGAAGCTGGGTGAAAAAGTGATGGGGTGTAAGTCAGTTTAATTTTGGAAACTTCTTTGTTCTATCCAGAGCAATAAAAAGAGCAGAGAAACAAACAGTGAAAGGGCAATTTTCAAAGCGTTTTCCATGGATAAAAAGCATTTTACCTACCTAAATTGACTGAAAAGTCCCCATTCTCTCTGCAACTATGCACATGCCTTCATCTATATTTGGGAGAGGTGCTGCTAGGGACAGGGACTGAAACAAGGCACATGCTTTTTGTATTTTCAAAAGTACATACATACTGTATTTTTTAGTCAAAAGAAATCATACCTACACAAAAAGAGGTGTAAGTGTGTGCAGGTACTTTTTCATAGACACTTAAGTAGAAGTGCATGCACTTTTTTTTTTTACTTTGAAAACGAGTGCAGGCTGTAGGTGAAAGAAAAGGCAGATTTTTGCAGCCATCTGGGTATTAAAAATTGTCCCCTTAACACAGCACTCTGGTTCTCAGTTGTCATTTGAATAGTGCTACAAGGTTTATGTAGCCCTTCACAATCAATGAAAATACAATCCTGGCTTCTTGGAGCTTACAGACTAATCAAGATAGAGAAGACAAACAAAAACAAAGAGGCTCAAAGTTATAATAAATAACAAGGGCTACAACTGAGAAGATCTAAAGTAAGGGCAATAGCTGTGGCTAATTGAAGAAGGGGCCACTTTTTATTGAGTAAAGCTATAAGAATTGAGGTAACTTAGTGGTAGATTTAAGAAAATAATCAGTGGAGTGGGTGAGAGAATTTTCATATTCTGCTTTGAATCTCCCTCTGGATTCAGATGTGACTCAGCATTACTTGCTTTTATTCTTTCCAGCCCTCCCCTACCGTTTCTTCTCTGCCCCTGGTCACAGAGATACACACACATAGCTGGCACAAATACATAAAGACATGAGGCATAGTAACATAGTAGATGACGGCAGAAAAAGACCTGCACGGTCCATCCAGACTGCCCAAAAATGCCTTCTCCCCTCTCCCACCCACTGCTGCCAGTCCTGTATCTTTGCTAGGCTGGCTCGTAGTGATTCAGAGGTCTGTTTTATTTTCTTCGCTGCGCTGGACCTGGCTTAGAACATTTTTTTACAATTTCCTTTTTTTTTTTTTTTAACTTCTATCTTCTAATGGTGTTTTTTTCTTTCTTTCTCTATCAGATTGTAAACCGCTTTGAGCGTACCCTTGTTTAGTGGTATCTTAAGTGCTTTTAAACAATAAACAATTGTTATTGTCCAAGTTCATGTGAGGAAACCAAGGGAGAAAAGTGAAAGGGGATAGACTCAGAAATAATTTAAGGAAATATGTACAGAAAGGGTGGTGGATGTGTGGAATAGCTTCCCAGTGGAGGTGGTGGAGATGAGGACTATGTGAATTCAAGGAAGCATGGGATGAGCACAGAGGATCTGTAATGGAGAGGAAGTGTTTGTGTAGCTTGAGCATTTGGTGTGGATGATGGAGTGGATGGACCGTGTGGTCTGTATCTGCCGTCATGTATGTTTATGCTTTGCCCTGGGTCACACTGAGGGTGGGAAGAGCTGGAACAAAATAGTGTGCTCTAAATCCAAGCGCTCTGCTCAAGGTATCAGACCAGTCCCCCCCCCCCCCCCCCCTTTTGCATTTCACATTTTTATTTTGTTCTTTTCATTTTATGTTGACAGAACGGCAATTCTGAGGGTGAAATTTTGCCTATAGCTTTTGGCCAGTGGAAGGAGCCTATTGCTCAACTTAAGTTATCTAGTGAGGGAAGACAGATTTAAAAAAGAGGGGGAAAATGGGGATAAAAACAAAGAAAGACAGTCTATCCTACAGTTGCTATTCTTACTACAAAATTCTTTTTTGTTTTATCAGGGGTAAATTAATTGCTAAAAGTGGGCAAAATTATTCCCATTATCTTCCCTGTTCTTTACTGACAGCTCACGTTATGCACCTGGGATTGGTCAGCGTAGTTCTTTCTGTATCCCTAGCATCATGAACCCCACACTACTTTATAGAGACAAATTATTTTTTTTTTATTACATTTGTACCCCGTGCTTTCCCACTCATAGCAGGTTCAATGCGGCTTACATATTATATACAGGTACTTATTTGTACCTGGGCAATGGAGGGTTAAGTGACTTGCCCAGAGTCACAAGGAGCTGCCTACGCCTGCAGTGGGAATCGAACCCAGTTCCCTAGGACCAAAGTCCACCACTCTAACCACTAGGCCATTTTATTAATTTTATGCTGTATTCTGGTTAAGTAGTTCAATTAAGATTGTCTACAATGTAATTTAACTACACTTGATGCTGATTCTTGGTGTTCCCTCTCTAATGTCTATCAAACTTTGTTACAAGCCACGGGGGATCAGTCAGATGCTGCTAATCTTACTACCTTTTGTTGTACTATGCTAATGGGTAATAGGAAAGCATCGAGAATATACAAATGTATACATGACTCTTTCACAAACCCCTGTCTTGAGCTCCAACATAGATGGGAGTTGGAATTGTTCTGTCATGATGAAATTGATTGGCTAACCTTTTGGTCTAAATCCAATAGACCCACTCTCTCTGCTGGTATAACACAATCATCATTTTTTGTTCTTCATAGAGCTTATTGGACTCCTTTCAAAGTGTCTAAACTAACCAGATCAAGATCCCCTCCAAAATGTTGGCCTTGTTCTGCTCCTGTTGGTCACCTGAAGCATCTACTCTTTGAATGTTCCCATGTGTAACCTACTGGAATTTAATATGGAAAAGAATATGTAAAATAGTTCCTTTCTCCTCGCCTGTTGATTTGACAAATGATGTGATAATACTTCATTCTTCAACCCCTAAACTTACACTTGAGGATCATTATCAAAATCTTTTGATATAATGATGGCTCTAGCCACGCATCTTATAGTATTTCATTGGGAAAATAATTTGCATTTGAACTTTCGTGAATGGTGGAGTCATCTTTGTATTAGAAACTATGAAGAATCTGCAGCTTTTAAATTTCATCAATTGCCTACTTTTAAGAAGCATTGGGCTCCTTTTGATCATTACATCAAAACATCAGCATCTCCTAGAGATTAGATTTTTATATTTATACTTAAATTGTCACATTTATCTATATGTAATGCATTTGGTTTTGTTGATGCATGTTATATTGGTTTAAATTTTCTTGAAAACTCAATAAAAATGATTAAAAAAAAAAGATTGTTCTTAGAGGTCCAGAAACCTATTATTGAATTTAACCCTTTGTTAATGTAATTCAACTATTTTCCCCCCTAATCCTCTCTCCAGTTGCAGCATCATAGGGCCATTGCCTCCTTGACAAGCTCTCTTCTGTGTTGTATATATGAGTTATAAATTTTTCTTGTCATATACTTTAGCGCACGGCCATTAATACAAAAAATAGAAAATCTGCCATTATACTATTGCAGTAAAAATGGCCTTAGAATGCGAGAAAAACCTGTGCAAAGGTGTGCTAAGGCCAGTTTTTCGCCGCAGCTTAGTAAAAGGACCGCAGTATTATTAACCCCTTCCCTTCCTTATTCCAAGTGTATCACTGAGGCAAGGACACAAAATTAATTCACAACCTGTGCTCCATAACAGTCATTTACCTTGTGATAGGTCTGTAGGGTATACTTCACAACAAGCATAGAATCGTGATTTGAGATCCACTACCAAAGAATAAATATTTTGTTAAAACTAATAGAAGCATTATTTTTTGTTATTTTAGAACAGAATTGTTTTCTGCTTGAGGATGGCGTCTTTCTGTGCTCTTCTCCTTCTCCTATCCATTCTTGGAACTGGTAAGTTGATAGACTACACTGGCTTGAATTTCACAGTGTAGAATATGGGCTCAGCCATGAGCCTTAAGATCAAGGCCTAAAAGAGTAAAAAGGTTAACTAGCCTGTGTGACCTAGAAATTTATGAGATGCTGAGGACACCCGTTGTTCTGGGAAAAGAGAAGCTCCAAAAGGGTGCAGGCATTTCAGAGAAAAAAGAAGTCATAAAAACCTCATAAACAGGACAACGTGGTTTAACAACCTAAGGGGAATAACATAAGGGAACTAGATCCTGGGAAAAAGAGAACTGTATGGACCTCTGTGGAAAGTACTCAGTAAAAGTGGAAAATAACCTGTAGAAGTAAATTTATTTTAGCTTGTCAATTTTAGTATAAGCAGCTGTATCAGAGCATTGTTTTCGGAGAGACAGTTTCAGATAGTACTTATGTATAGCAGAGCTGTTCTCCCATGAGAAATTATTAATTGTATCTGTATTTGGTAAGTAATAAAAATTGCTTTTCTCAAACGTGGCCTTCCTAGTCTTTTATCACCTCAAATTGTGGGTGGCTGGTGCATAGTAATTTGGGGTGGTGGTAAAAAGACTAGCTTAATTAAAAACAACAGAGAATGAGTTGTTTTATTTTGTTAGAATAGTGATTCAAGGACTAGAAACTGTTACCGTATATCACTGTATTATAAATCTAGAAGGCCGCAAAAACATTCAGTCCCACCTCCTGATAGATGCGGTTAAAGAGACACAGAAAGCAGGATCAAGACCTGGCAGGCTTTAAAGTGCATCCATTGCAGTATTTCCCAAGTACAGCTCTTTGGCATTTAAAGAAGCAGTTTCCCTACCAGACTCCTTGCAAGAAATGTAAATTTTGCACATGTATATAAGATTTCTCCTGTAATCCACTGAGTATCCAGAGGTCACTTTTGGAATATTACTAGGGTTGATAACTGTATTGATCTGTGGCATTGAAAACATTGAAGTGGTCAGTGTCCATTCATGGCTTCTACCAAAGAAGTACCCCGCTTGCCCTCTGTTTTCTTCCTGGATAGAGCCTAATTGTAATTATAAAAGCTACTTTACCAAATCTTTAGAATTTGTTCATTGTAAAATATCAATGATTTAAAATGCAGTCTGAGTGAGGAACGATTAAGTCAGTGAATTAATTTTATATATCTGTGAGAATTCACAGATATATATAAGTATTGCCATACTGAAACAGACCAAAGGTCCATCCAGCCCAGTATCCTATTTCCAACAGTGGCCAATCCAGGTCTCAAATACCTGGCAAGATCCCAAAAAAGTACAAAACATTTTATGCTGCTTATCCCAGAAATAGTGGATTTTCCCCAAGTCCAGTTTAATAATGGTTTATGGACATTTCCTTTAGGAAGCCGTCCAAACCTTTTTAAATCTCTGGCTGCTAAGCTAACCGCCTTTACCACATTCTCTAGCAACGAATTCCAGAGTTAAATTACACTTTGAGTGAAGAAATATTTTCTCCGATTCATTTTAAATTTACTACTTTGTATCTTCATCACATGCCCCCTAGTCCTAGTATTTTTGGAAAGCGTAAACAGACACTTCACGTCTACCCATTCCATTCCACTCATTATTTTATAGACCTCTATCATATCTCTCCTCAGCTGTCTTTTCTGCAAGCCGAAGAACCCCAGCCACTTTAGCCTTTCCTCATAGGGAAGTTGTCCCATTCCTTTTATCATTTTCATCACCCTTCTCTGCACCATTTCTAATTCCACTATATAGTTTTTGAGATGCGGCGACCAGAATTGAACACAATATTCAAGGTGTGGTTGCATCAGGGAGCGATACAAAGGCATTATAACATCCTCATTTTGTTTTCCATTCCTTTTCTATAATACCTGACATTATATTTGCTTTCTTAGCCGCCGCACTGAGCAGAAGGTTTCAACATATCATCAACGATGACACCTAGATCCCTTTCTTGGTCGGTGATAGCTGGTATGTAGTCTGGTCCAGTCCAGGCCAGCTTATTGAGTTAAATACAATTCAACACTTCACCCACAGCCACAAAGACACTTATTTCACAAGTACAAGACCCGCAGGTCTCTCTTGGCCCTCTCTTCTTCAAATTGCTGGTGTGCCATCCCAGAGTCCCAGCACTCTTCTAGAAGTCTAGAGGACCAATTTGGATTTTCTGGAACAAGGCGACAGATCTTGCTTTCAGTATGTGCGCAAACTCTCCCATTTAGCAGAGCCACATGAAGTGCAGTTCTTTTAACAGGGTGTTTTTGGATACATGTAAATGTACACAAAACCATCACTTTGTGTGTGGTAGAAAATCGACTGAGTTCTGTGCTGTAAGGATACATGTAAATGGTGTAGCCAGTAAATGCAAGGGGGTGTTCACATGGGTAGATCTACCCTGTAAAGACGCAACTTACTGTTTTGTGTAAGTTACACGTGTCTTTGCTGCATTGAGGTCTTTGGCTGGTGTAGCTGCAGGCATGTACATTTAAAGCGCAATAGTACCAGGATGCGATAGTATACTGCAATGAAATAGGGCACCCAGATCTGTTGTGGAATGGGCTCTCCCCATGCCGCATTGGTTTGCCTAAAAGGAGGCACCCAGTTCTAGAATTGCCCCCACAGTGACTTGAAGGCAGAGCTCCAGCCTATCACCCTAAAAATCCACTGCTTTGAGGCCAGCCTAAGTTCTCTGGCCCTGGCGCTTTCTACTTGTTTGTTGATATTTCTCTTTGCCTCTCTCGATTGAACAAATGCAGTTACCACACTGTACCGGGCATGCCCCAGGAATTCAATGGAGTCGACGGCCACAGGCAAGCAGGCCGCTCTTGACCAGAAGCCTAGTAGCTTCTCTAAAACACCCCATTAACTTATTTGTTTATTTTACAGCTTTTGATATAACTTCAGTAGGTATCTAATCGGTTAACAAATAGAGGGCCCCTTTTACTAAGCCGCATAACGGCTCAAGGCAACACCCAAAATGGACTGCCCGACTACTGTGTGCCTCTTGTGGTAATTTCATTTTTGGCATGCATCCATATGCACGTCTGGAAAATACTTTCTACTTTCAGACGTGCTTAGCAGACACGCGCCAAGTGGCATCTGACGCACGAAGGTTATTACCGCACAAATTCTTTACCGCTAGGTCTATGGCTGGCAGTAATGTCTCAGACCCAAAATGACGCGTGCCAATTTTGATTTGCCAAACGTCCATTTCAGCAAAAATATTTTAAAAAGCCATTTTTTTGTAGGTGCGCTGAAAAAGAATGCTGTGTGCAACCAAAACCCGCGCCTACACTACCGCAGGCCACTTTTAACTGTGGCTTAGTAAAAGGACCCCAGAATAGCAGAGGTAGGGGGTAGATGAAAGAGAGGATGAGGACTAGAAGGAGAAAGAGATCATGGGGTGATAGGCGTAAAAGATTCTGTAAAGAAATGGGTTTTGAGGAGTTTTTTGAAGGATATAACTGGTCTGATTTCTGTTTGACTTTTCTTATTCTCTCCTTCCATCTTTGAGTGAATTAATGCCTTGATCGAATTTTAACAGGTGGATCGCATGAGATGAAAGCACGCCTTTACACCAGCGTTGTCTTGCCATGTGAATTCCCCTTTGTCCAGGGATCAGAAAATTTGTTTATCTCATGGGAAAAGGAAGACAACAGAGATATCATCGCAGTGCACAGCTTCCACGATAGTACAGATCATCCTGAAGAGCAGACGGCCCAATACAGGGGAAGAACACGCTTGAGCAAGGAGCTCTCCAGAGGAGTGATATCCTTGGAACTGACAGAAGTGACTTCGTCAGATGCAGGAATATACATGTGCAAAGCAGCAAATCTGAATAACAGAGGCAGCAAGGAGATTCATTTGACAATAGATGGTATGTTTTCTCTTAATGATTGTCCAGTTCATTTTCTTAATGACTTGCTGCAGTGTTGTAGACATTAATCTGGACCACCTTCCTAAGCCAACGTGAGCACTCTGTCACCCATCTCCCAATCGCAAATCGTGCACACTTCCACTTTCTACCTCTTATTGGTCCCACTGCCTGTCTTCAGCCCTGTGGTGGTTCTTTCACTCCTACATGGCTTTCCCTACGGCATATGCCGTATTACGCAGTGTGCCATCCACCACAATGAACACCTCTGCAGTTAGCATTGGAAGAGCACCAACAGCCAGAGGGATAACACAGCTTTCAAGTACTAAGACTGTTTATATTTATATGTATTCAGTCCTGTGTGATAGTGCAAATATGGGATGAAGGTCATGTGGATCTCATCATATGATTCAAATACACACTATGGGGCGGGGGTCTGGAACCACGAACCTCCATTTGCAACTGTTTTAAGAAATTTCTTTTTATTTAATATCCTTTCTCAACTCACTTAGCACAGCAACAGTTCTTGGCCTGGGATCATGCACCAGGACTCTTGGAACCCTGTAGTCATAGGCCTTGAATCTGGCCTGGGTAGCCCTCCACAGATACCCAACTCGTAAATAAAACAGAAAAGATTTAAAAAAAAATAACATCTGGCCTGGGCAGGGAACCCATGACCTAGAAATCAAACTAGGTCCACTGGGCCAGACCAATTTTTCTTTTCAACTTGGAAGTTTAATTCGATAAGCAGAGCTTCCTACACTAGTTTGATCTCCAGGTCATCAACAATGAATATGACTGAGATAAGTTTTCAAATACTGGATCTCCAATGCATACACATTTATCTCATGCATATTAATTCTGCATTTGTGTAATTTGTCTGCTTACTTTAGGGGGGGAGGAGCAAAGTGTAACGAAGGAACCAATTTAGCATTAGCACCTGCAACATTTGGAGGGCAGGGTCTGCTCCTCATTGTCCACGCCAAAATATGCCTATATTATTTATATCATGAAAATCCAAATTTTCTGTGAGGTCATCAGCACAGGGAAGCCCTGGTGTAAAGGGAGCCAGTCCCAGCTGAAGAATTTAGAATGTTACAAAAGAGGTTTAGAAGAAATAGTAAACTAGCTGTAAGTGCTAGTAAAGCTCGGAAAGTTGTTGCAATCGTTTCTTCCAAATCAGGATCTTCACATATTTTCACCTCAGATTTTTTTATCATCTTGGGTCCCATTATTTTTATATATGTATTTAAGAGTTTCATTTAAAGTTTTTGTTCTAACATATAAAGCGCTTTATTCAGCCATACCGTCTTATCTTGCGACCTTAACTATTCCTACACACCATCGCGAACCTTACATTCACTCACAGACAATAGATTGGTGATTCACCTCCTTCTAGAGCCAGGTGGGAGTCATCCCGCACTTCGGGTTTTTTTCTTTTGTCTCCATCACTGTGGAATTCCCTCCCAAAATTTATTAGGGTGGAAGAATCATATACGCTCTTTCGTAAGGCCCTGAAAACCTTTTTTTTTTTTTTTTTAAAAGCTTTTGCATTATAACATTATTTGATTAGGTAACCACTCAGGTAAGAAAAATGTCTCTACTATATAGGAGTAAAATCATTAGAGACAATAGTATGATTGATGTGATTTATAAGACTGATGTAATCGAATGTTTTTATCCTTCTTGGTATGGATGATTTTGTTTGTGCTGTCCTATCATAAAATGAATTTCCTAGTTTTATAGTTGTTGATTTTATTGCATGTTAATTATATACTTTTTGAAATGTAAACCATTCTGATTGCCATGCAATAATGACAGTATAGTAAACAAATAAATGATAAAAAGGAGGGAAATGGGGGACAGGGTGGAGACTGGTAATGGGGTGTATATCTACCTTGATTTGTAACTGTCATTTTCAGGGCACAGACCGTACAAATCTGCCCAGCACTATCCCCGCCCAGCAGTATCCCCGCCTCCCAACCACCAGCCCCGCCTCCCACCACCGGCTCTGGCACAGACTGTATAAGTCTGCCCAGCGCTATCCCCGCCTCCCAACCACCAGCCATGCTCCCACCAACGGCTCTGCCACCCAATCTTGTGAATAGGGGAATTTAATTGAGTATAAAACCAATCGTGCTAGGCGATATTCTATAAAGATGTGAGTATAAATTTTTGTGCGTGGATCTGAAAAGAGCATGTGGCCATGGAAGGGACATGAAAATGTCATGGGCATTCCAGGAATTTGTGCGCAGTGTTACAGAGTATGGCAGATCTACATCTATTCAGGCACAAGGGTTGATACCAGGTTTCAGTTAGGGTAATCCTCGTGCGAATCCCGGCACTAGGTGCTATTCTATAAACAACCCCCAACTTGGAGCACCATTTATTGAATAACACTTAGTGCTCATTTTTTTGGTGCCGATTTTTTGGCACCATATTATAGAATTTGGTCCTGTAGGTATTAATGTTGAAAATAATGCTCAGGGGAGTACAAGGGAGGGGGGAGTTTCAATTGTTTGAAATGCAGTTAGAATAATGGTACTAAGTAATGCCACACTGGGAAAAGACAAGGGTCCATCAAGCCCAGCATCCTGTCCACAACAGCGCCAATCCAGGCCAAGGGCACCTGTCAGCTTCCCAAACGACAAACATTCAATACATGTTATTCCTGGAATTGTGATTTTTCCCAAGGTCCATTTAGTAGTGGTTTATGGACTTGTCCTTTAGGAAACCATCTATACCCCTTTTAAAACTCTGCCAAGCTAACTGCCTTCACCACGTTCTCTCGGCAACGAATTCCAGAGTTTTAATTATGTGTTGGGTGAGAAAAACTTTCTCTGATTTGTTTTAAATTTACTACACTGTAGTTTCATCGCATGCCCCCTATTCCTAGTATTTTTGGGAAAGCCGGGAACTGACGCTTCACATCCCACCTGTTCCACTCCACTCATTATGTTATATACCTCTATCATCTCCCTCAGCCTTCTCTTCTCCAAGCTGAAAAGCCCTAGCCTCCTTAGTCTTCTTCATAGGGAAAGTCATCCCATCCCCGCTATCATTTTAGTCAGCCCTTCGCTGCACTTTCCAATTCTACTAATCTTTCTTGAGATGCGCGACCAGAATTGAACACAATACTCAAGGTGCGGTTGCACCATGGAGTGATACAACGGCATTATAACATCCTCACACCTGTTTTGCATACCTTTCCTAATAATACCCAACATTCTATTCACTTTCCTAGCCGCAGCAGCACACTGAGCAGAAGGTTTCAGTGTATTATCGACGACGACACCCAGATCCCTTCTTGGTCCATAATTCCTAACGTGGAACCTTGCATGAACATAGCTATAATTCGGGTTCGTATTTCCCACATGCATCACCTTGCACTTGCTCACATTAAACGTCATCTGCCATTTAGCCGCCAGTCTCCCAGTCTCGTAAGGTCCTTCTGTAATTTTTCACAATCCTGTCACGAGTTAACGACTTTGAATAACTGTGTCATCAGCAAATTTAATTACTTCGCTAGTTACTCCAATCTCTAAATCATTTATAAATATATTAAAAAGCAGCGGTCCTAGCACAGACACCTGAGGAACCCCACTAACTACCCTTCTTCATTGTAAATACTGCCCATTTAACCCCGCTCTCTTTTCCTATCCTTCAACCAGTTAGGACATTTCCTCCTATCCCATGACCCTCCTATTTCCTCTGTAGCCTTTCATGAGGTACCTTGTCAAACGCCTTTTGAAAATCCAGATACACAATATCAACCAGCTCCCCTTTGTCCACATGTTTGTTTACTCCTTGAAAGAATTGAAGTAAATTGGTCAGGCAAGATTTACCCACAAAAGCCGTGCTGACTTGATCTCAGTAATCCATGTCCTTGGATGTGCTCTGTAATTTTGTTTTTGATAATAGCCTCTACCATTTTCCCCGGCACCGACGTCAGAATCACCAGTCTATAATTTCCCGGATCTCCCCTGGAACCTTTTTTAAAAATCGGCGTTACATTGGCCACCCTCCAATCTTCCGGTACCATGCTCGATTTTAAGGATAAATTGCATATCACTAACAGTAGCTCCGCAAGCTCATTTTTCAGTTCTATCAGTACTCTAGGATGAATACCGTCCGGTCCAGGAGATTTGCTACTTTTCAGTTTGCTGAACTGCCCCATTACGTCCTCCAGGTTTACCATGAAGTCAGTAAGTTTCCCCAGCTCGTCCGCTTGAAATACCATTTCCGACACCGGTATCTCACCCAAATCTTCCTCGGTGAAGACCGAAGCAAAGAATTCATTCAATCTCTCCGCTACATCTTTATCTTCCTTGATCGCCCCTTTTACCCCTCGGTCATCCAGCGGCCCAACCGATTCTTTTGCTGGCTTCCTCCTTTTAAAGTACCAAAAAATTTTTTTGCTATGTTTTTTTGCCTCTAATGCTATCTTTTTTTCATAATCCCTCTTGGCCTTCTTTATCTGTGCCTTGCATTTGCTTTGACACTCCTTATGCTGCTTCTTGTTATTTTCAGACGGTTTCTTCTTCCATTTTCTGAAGGCGTTTCTTTTAGCCCTAATATCTTCCTTCACCTCACTTTTCAACCATGCCGGCTGTCTTTTGGACTTCAGTCTTTCTTTTCTAATTCGCGGAATATGTTTGGCCTGGTCCTCCAGGATGGTATTTTTGAACAGCGTCCATGCCTGTTGTACAGTTTTTACCCTCTCAGTTGCCCCCCTAAGTTTTTTTTTTTTTTTTTTTAAACCGTTCTTCTCATTTGATCATACAATATGTTCTAATTTTTAAAGAATCTCGTAGAATACTGTAACCTTCTAGTACCCTTTGAGAAATAGTTGACTATGAAGTCATATTATCCTCGCGAGGCCTACATGGTCTGTGTTTCATCAAGATTGCCTATGTCATGGGAAATGTCTGGGTATTCTTCACAATTGTTTCTCATTGAATCTTTTCCTCCAGGTTTTCTCCCCAAGTCATAGTCCAACTAGAACAGGAGAATGGCACTGCCAGGGAAGTGTAACTCATGGGCTGTGGGGGACTCTGCTAGTGCCAGGGAAGTGTAACTCATGGGCTGTGGGGGACTCTGCTAGCATCTAGGATATGCAGAAACAGATGCATCAAGCCTTATTCCAAAATTGGACTTTGTTTGGCTGTTAGTTGGAGACCCATGTTTGGCATATATTGGGGGGGGGGGGGGGTTCTTGTTTGAGGCTTCTTACATACATTACCGTCTGTGTTCTGTACACTGCATGAAGTGTACCCAGCACACACTTCCACATTACCTATCTTCTGTCAATGAAAAAAGGTACTGTTGTTACCTTTGAGAACCTTAAGCTTCTCCCCTGGCGCATATAGAACATTTCCAGGTGTAAGAATTAGAAGAAAAAGCTACATAAACCTTCATTCCCTTCTTTATGTTCAAACAATTAGACTGTGGTAGGCTTCTCTGCAGCCATGGTTCACTAATAAAATTACTATATTATTACTTGTGTAGTCATTCAAATAACAAAACAAAATGACCTGTTGCTCTTTTCCTTTAGAGCTGGAGGCTGATGATCCAAAGGTGACTGTGGAACAGAGAAATGGGGAGAAGGTTCTGAAATGTGTCTCCTCTGGGCGATATAAGAAGCCTCGGGTTGAGTGGCATGACAGAAAGCTGAATGATTTGACCAGCCATGCTGAAACTAATGTAAGTGAGGCGCAAAGTGACGGCACCAGAACAGTGGAGTCTGTTCTAAACCTTCCCTTCACAACAAATGAGCACTACTTCTGCCACATCCATGAGGAGCACCTGAAGAGATCAGTTCGAGCCATCCCCTCAGGTATGTCCTTACAATAGTGTAGTTTGCAAGCCTTGGAGCTTTCAGACAAGTATTCAGAGATGAGAATATAAAAAAATAAAAGTTCTGAGAAAGAGCCATTTGTAGGGGACAATATGTTCATTGAGTCGAAAAAAACTGCAGCTCTTTTAACTCAGAGCACCTTTCCCAGGACATTAAAGAGGAACGCCCGTGCTTTTAAGTTTAAGCTGCGTGAACTGAAAGTATCCCCCTAGCTGAACATTTAAGAGGCCTTTTACTAAGCCGTGTAAGCGCCTACGCCCGGCTACCACTTGGCCTGGGCGGTAATGTAATTTTTTACATGTGTCAGAAAATATATTTTCCTGCGCATGGTGAAAACCAGGCAGTAATTAGTATTGTATATGTGTTGACAATTACCACCCGGTTAATGTGTGAGACTTTACCGCATGGTGAAAACCAGGCAGTAATTAGTATTGTATATGTGTTGACAATTACCACCCGGTTAACGTGTGAGACTTTACCGCTAAGTGAATGGTGGCGGTAAGGTCTCCGACCCAAAATGGACGCATGTCCATTTTCGGCAAAGTGAAAAAAAAGGGCTTTTTTACAGGCACACTGAAAGGTGGATCTTTGCACATCCAAAAGACGCACCTACACTAGCGCAGCCCATTTTTCAGCGCACCTTAGTAAAAGGACCCCTTAATGTTTATTAAACGTGATATACTGTTCCTCAAAGAACAACACATTTACTGTGAGATTCTATATATCACATTGAGATTTCCATGTGGAAATCGAAGCATATTCCAAAATAATGCGCATAAGCCAATTGGTTAACTATCTAACCAGCGCTGAAAATTGGATTTTAACAACTATTTATCAGCACTAATTGGCATTAATTAGAATTTATGCACAGGAATGTGTAAGCGTATTCTATAATGTGCTGCGGGTAAATTCTAAGTTGCATAGTTGGAAAGTGGATGTGGCTATTGGCGGACTGTGGGCATTTCTAAAATGTATGCGCTTTTTAATAGAATACACCCGCTCAGCGTGTAATTTATGCATCAGGATTTGCACCTGGTTTTACTTGGCGTAATTGGCCGCCGCTAAATTTAGTCACGTGGACCAGCGCTCGGTGTAATTATAAACTTGTATGGAAATGTAAGCTTATTTATAAAGTATACCTAAATTAAGACATACTTTATAGAATACGCTTAAACAAATTTCATTTCGGCGCCGGAGTTTTAGTCCTGATATATAGAACCTAGTCCTTAGGGGGTTATTTAGAATCCTTATTTCAATTTCCATGTGAAAAATTCCAGCATTTACACATGGAAATGACATCCATATGTAAATGTCAATCATAGAAAGGGCTTTTCATGTGGATGTCTATAATGCATAGAAAAATTTGGAAGGGAGCATGTTGGGGACATGGTTTGGGAAGTGACCTGAGCAAGTCAATTAATCTACATGTGTATTCCCTGTTTCCTCAGGGGAATGTATGTGTATGACCTGTTTCCACATTAGGGTTTCCAGCTGCTCCTTGACATGTATAGGATTTTAAAAAGTGCTTGTAATGTCTACCTTGCAGTAAAATATGGGCTAGCTGCTTTAAGGCAGCTTAGTAAAAGAGCCCCCTAGTCAGGATAGAATGCCATCTAGTCACTCTATGATGGGACCCTATGTTCACTTTATCCATGATAATTAACCTTGGGGGCCCTTTTACTAAGCTGCAGAAGCGTCTTTGTCTGCCCAACACACGCCAAAATGGAGTTACCACCCAGCTACCGTGTGGCTCTTGCAGTAATTTCATTTTTGGCGCACATCTGATACACGTGTCCAAAAATAATTTTTATTTTCGAACACGCGTATCAGACGCAAGCCAAGTGCCATTTGACGTGCATAGGTTATTACTGCCAGGGACTTTACCACTAGGTCAATGGCTGGTGGTAAGGTCTCAGACCCAAAATGGACACGCAGCAATTTTCATTTTGCCGCACGTCCATTTTCGGCAAAAGTTTTAAAAAGGCCTTTTTTACAGGCGTGCTGAAAAATGGATCGGCGCACGCCCAAAACCCGCCTACACTACCGCAAGCCATTTTTCAGCACACCTTAGTAAAAGGACCCCCTTATATTAGTGCAAATCCTAACATGGTAGTATTTACAATCTGCTATGATATAAAATCACAGAATCCAAACCCTCCCTGTGAAAGATGATAGAACCCAGATAGATGTACAGAATAAAGAAAGCAAACCCAGCTAAGCATACGGCTAAACTAATACCCTGGAGACTGAGAAATGCATGCTACTTTTTAGGTAATACAAAGAGGTGTATTTTCAAAGCACTTAGACTTACAAGTTGCATAGTAACCTATGGAACTTTGTAAGTCTAAGTGCTTTGAAAATGAGCCCAAAAAAGTACCAGGAGCCTTCAAAAAAGGGATAAAAACTTTAATCAAATGTTGGATGAAACAATCCTAGAATGGACCCCACACGGTCCGTGTTCGGCGCACAGCGCCTGCCTCAGGGGTCACAAAGTGTAGCACAATGCTTACGGCTGTAGGCTGGAAGCAATATGCTGCGCCACCGTGCGATACTTTCACAAACCAACTTTTTCTGGTTACGAGATCAGTGAAAGATCTTTCACTGATCTCATGACCAGATAAAGTTGGTTTGTGAGAATATCGCTGTGCTTGATATTGTACGAAGGCAAGCAGATCTCCGTGCACCCTGACTCGATAGCAGGGTGGCGCAGCATATTGCTTCCAGCCTACAGCCGTACGCGTTGTGCTACACTTCGTGACCCCTGAGGCAGGCGCTGTGCGCCGAAACACGGACCGTGTCGGATCCATTCTAGGATTGTTTCATCCAACATTTGATTAAAGTTTTTATCCCCTTTTTTTGAAGGCTCCTGGTACTTTTTGTTTTGCTGTTTGGACTTTTGTTTGTACTTTGCTCCCTCTCTTTGCTATACTACTTTTTAGGTAATAAGCATTAATCACCCTGGCCAAAAGCATAATTATGTTTGTTTTTGCCTTGCAGATGGTAAAACTATTGAGCTGAATGATGAGCTGTAAGAGTAAGGAGCATCATCATGGAACTGTTTAGCATGCATTTGTAAATATGCTAATAGGCCAGGCTAAGTGATGGTTTGCTGCAAAAACATGGTAGTTATGGCAGCATTGTGATTGTATTAGGGAGTCTCCATAAAGGAGAGCCAGAAAGATTTTCGGTAGAGGTACACTAGGAAGTTAAGGGGAACAAAACTAGCAGGATGCTATTTTTCATTATGATCTGTAGTTAATTTCTGTTGCAACCTTAATGCTTGACCATTAATATTGAAGGAGCACCCCTCACTGGTAGCAGTGCAGTTGGAGGACTCCTGCTCAGCTTAGAGGGAACAAGGTTTAAGTTCAATCAAGACTTGATATACCGTCTTTTCTTTGGTGAAGGTTAAAGCGAAATACAATTTTAAAACCATAAATTATGAATAAAATAGGAAAGGAATTCCATTGAGACTGCAAAGAACTCAATCATACTCTCAAGACAAGGACAAAAAAAATCTTAAGATTAAACTTTATATAGAACTGTATTGCAGAACAGGAACAGTGACTAAGGGGGTTTTACTAAAGTGCATTAAATTCTGCACTTAGGGGTCCTTTTACTAAAGGGTTGGTGTGCAGCAATGGCCTTGCCGCACACCGGTCCAGAACTACTGCTGGACTACCGCAGGAGTTCCCACCACCAGTGTGCGCCATTTCCAGCGCTACAGAAATATTGTGTATTTTTGTAGCACCAGGTTAGCCCAGTTAGCACGGGAGCCTTTACTATCACCTAAATAGGTGTCAGTAAGGGCTAGGAAATGTTTATTTCCTAGCACCAGGGGCATACCTGGTAGCAATCGGCAGTGCCACATGATGCCTGGTTACTGCCGGGTTAGCACTGGCGCCCTCACGTCTCCTAAACTGGAGGCTGTTAGGGCTCCAGCAGTAAATGGCTGCACAGCAATTTTTTAATTGTCGCATGGCCATTTACTGCCCCTTTAAAAAAAAAAAACCTTTTACCTGCGCTGGTAAAAAGTGGCCTCGATATATGGCGATTCTGTGCACCAATGCCACCGTGGGCCATCTTTTACCACCATTTGATAAAAGGACTCCTTAATATATAAATACCTAATAAAATAAATAAATTAATGAATAAATAATAAACCTATAAATACATTCAATTTTAAAAATACATGAGAGGCCCTTGTATATGTCAAAGCTAAGTAGACATCTAATGTGAGTTTTTTTTTTATAAAGTCAAAATACTAAGGGCAAAGCAGCAGAATTTCGGCTTAGATTGAAGCCTGGACTTATGCATATTTTATAAATTCTGACTCCATCTGTGCTCTGCCCTGACTCCACTCCTGAAATTATATACCTGTAAAAGGCCTTTACGTGCAAAAAGTTCTTTGTAAAATGATCGCCTTAGTGGATTAAAACAGTGGTTGCTGTGGTTTCTAAACAGGTCAGGTTGCCAGGGTAGTCATAATATACAAATTAAGCTGGTTCAGAGACCAAACATATGCAGGTATATCTCATACATTTTCACTGTGGCTATTCTGGAAACCAGGCCTGGAGACTCTGAGAACTGGAGCTGAGACTCATTGGAGTGCAATGTGCTGTGCTGCATTTCCTTTTGTTTGGTGACAGTTAAGGATATGTAATCTGCTCTGTAGGACCAACCAGCATTTGAGTGGGAGAACAACTGGTATATTTTCATTCCTACCTCCTCCCTTTCCCCCCTCCCATTAACAGTGAAAGTGCTTCATACTGTCTAACCCTGGACTAAATTGGGTGGCAGTGTGTGACAGGCATAGATTTTTGGAAGAAGGGAAAGGGGGTATGCAAATCAGCCACTCTCTAGCTGCTTTTCTTCCCAGGCCTGCTTTTATGTTAAGCCTATATCTGGCAACTGGGATATATCCTTTCTAGCGGGAACAGAATAACTGGACCAATGATAGGCCAAATGTTTAAATCAACGGCCCTTTCCTACAAGAGACCAATTTAATTGTTACAAAGGGATTGTAGACACCAGGGGCGTATCTGGACTCCGGCGGTAGGGGGGCCAGAGCCAGAGGGAGGGGGTACATTTTAGCCCCCCCCCGCCCGCCGCCGAGCCCCCACCGCCACCAATGACTCTCTCCACCCCCCTCCCGCCGCCAACCCTCCCCCGCTGCCGTTGCTTACTTTTGCTGGCGGGGGACCCCAACCCCCGCCAGCCGAGGTCTGCTTCTACCTGCCGCTGCCGTAAAAACTTCTTCAGCCGGCGGGGGACCCCAAACCCCCGCCAGCCGCCCCGCGGTGTTTAAAATTCATTTTCGGCCTCCGTGGCCGTGCTGCTGTGATAGGCGCTTTTGAAATCCACTTCGGAGTCTGACATCGTTGTACGTGCTGCGGCGTCAGACTCCGAAGTGGATTTCAGCAGCGCCTATCACAGCAGCACGGCCACGGAGGCCGAAGATGAATTTTAAACACCGCGGGGCGGCTGGGGGGGTTTGGGGTCCCCCGCCGGCTGAAGAAGAAGTTTTTACGGCAGCGGCAGGTGGAAGCAGACCTCGGCTGGCGGGGGTTGGGGTCCCCCGCCAGCAAAAGTAAGCAACGGCAGCGGGGGAGGGTTGATGGCGGTAGGGGGGTCCAGGGCAAAATCTGCGGGGGCCCAGGCCCCTGAGGCCCCACGCAGATACGCCCCTGGTAGACACGTGCAAGCAAAGAGAAAATCATTTTGTTTAGTTTGTTTGAAGCAATAGGTGTCTTTTTAGTACTTCAGTACAAAGTGCTCACTGTTAACAACACAGGAAAAAACCCCATTTCTGCCTTTGCCCTGTCATTTCAGGTAAAAAAAAACCCCAATATGAAACGACATGGGGAAAGTCGATTTCCCAGGTTTTTGAAACGAACGCATGGCAGTTTTGCCTGTTTCTCCAAATAACAATCTTTGAGGCCGAAGTTGACCCAAATAAATTTTGCACTGTGTTCAGTCAGGGAAGATGGTATATTTTTAAAACACCAGCCATCAGAGCTTAAATAAATCAGAAATATTCAGGCAGCCTTTTTTGCTGTCCTAACTTTATCGGGATAGTTATCTGGTTAGTGGACTGAATATTAATGCTAAACGGATAACTCCAGATACCATCCTCGCTCCACCAGGGCAGCCTGCAATGATTTTCAGAGGTATTTCCTGGATAACGCCTCTGGAAAAACAGTGGATGGTCCTGGTTAGCGGTTCTTAATATTTAAATTTGTTTATTGAAATTTCAGCTATAACAAACACTTTGTTATAGCTGAAATTTCAATAAATAAATTTAAACACTTCCAACACCAGAACAAGACAACACAATGCAAGGCATAAATCAGCCCAACAAGATAAGTCAAAGATCAGAGAAGGGCTTTGGGTCTTATAGTCCTCTCCTAAACAATGATGCCTTCCACCATTCCCAACTTTCCATTTGTTAGCGATTCTTATCCAGGTAGTGGATACTGCTACCCAGTTAAGTGCTGTCGAATATCAGCCTGATTCTATGCTGCTTTTGCAAATAAAGGGCCCTTTTACTAAGCCGTGGTAGGCTCTATGTACATGCAGCGCACGCCCAAATGAGACTACCGCCAGGCCAGTACACCCTCCTGGCAGTAATTTCAGATTTGGCGCACTCCCATAACACCTGGATGAATTATTTATTTATTTCCACCTTTGTTTCGGTTCTGACGGTAATCGGCACTTGGCGCGTGCCGACCGGTCACTGCGAATGTGCTGGTTTCATTTTTACCGCAGGTCCTTTTCACATCCCATTAAAAAAAAGCCATTTTTTGTAGATGCGGTAAAAACTGTCCCGGTGCATGCCCAATACAGGCATGTATGCTAACGCAGGCCACTTCTTACCGCAGCTTAGTAAAAGGAAGCCAAAGTAACATAGCAGGTAATTTTTTTTCATAATTCTCTATGCATTTTACTCTGCTTTTGTGGACAGTATACTTTGAGGCTCATTTTCAAAGCACCTAGACTTACAAAGTTACATATGTTACTGTGGAACTTTGTAAGTCTAGGTGCTTTGAAAATGAGCACTTTGGTGTTTTTACTTTGTTATATTGATCATAGATAACATAACCATAATATTCAGATTGCTGTAGAATAGTCTAAGCCATAGATCAGTTTCTCTGGAATTGAGTGGGAGGAGGGCAGATGGGGGTAGAAAATGTTGGATTATACTAGAAATTATGTTTCTGAAATAAGACATGATGTATATATAGGTGAGTACGTAAGATGGAGGTGATGGTGGGTATGAGGTAAAGAAGTCGATTATGGCAGAGGAGTTTCTTGTTAGGATTGTGATTGTGGACAGTTGTAATTGACAGTTTGTAACATAGTAAAATAAAGCTAAATAAAATAATAGATCAAGTGTTCTCAAACTTATCCTTAAGCTTCACACCACTATCCCACATTGTTGGATTGTCAGGATATTTTAATGACTATGCATGATATATGTGCATTGAAATGAGGCAATGCATTCATATTCATTTTGACTGGCATAGCCTGATGGCTGATTTTGGGTGGGCTGGAGCCCAAATTGGGTGAGCACCAAATATTCACACTGTACTCCCACCTGATGCAAAATATAAGTACCTGAGATGGGGGGATTACCCTCCAAGCTCTGCAGCTGGTGACAGTGTCCCTGAGTTGCTGCTGTTGACGCTGATGCCCTCCCTCCCGCGCATGCATAAAAACTGACCATATGTGGGAGGGGAGGGCAGCAGCAGATGGGAACACTGCCACTGGACTGGATGAGGAAGATGTCTTTAGTTGTTGTGACTTGAGGATCTCCACCAGCTACACAGGGAGACAACTGATTTTGGATGGGCCTTATCCTACCCATAGCTATGCCACTGGGGTGTGGGCAGAGGACAGGTTTGAGAAGCGCTGGAATACAAGCAGAGTTTGTCTCAAGAGTTCCTGGGATAATGGCAATTTTTAGTTTTGATGTCTGTGCTTTCAGTATACCTTTCAAAATTTCTGTTTGT